>NC_090252.1:70488450-70630950 GCF_037325665.1 Littorina saxatilis
GTAACATTTTCCAAGACCTCTGTTCCCCGGCAAATTGTGTAAAAGTTACACACACCGGATGTGGAAAAAATTATCTTGACACCCAAGTCAGGACTCCACCAAAATCCCCACCAGAGCGCGTGTGACCTCTCTGGGGAATGAAATAAAGGAAAACCTTGTAAGGACCTGAGTGTAAGTCCTGACTAGGTGTGACTGTCAGGTCCTGAGGACGTTGTTCTGTATAGAAGGTCAGGTCCTTACTCGGTTAGCAAAACAAACACACACACATGCGTGTGTGTGTGTGTGTGTGTGTGTGAGAGTGTGTCCACGTTTATGGGGCTTGCCGATCGCCAGGCGCCGCCGCGCCGCCCTAATTACCTAGTTGCGTATGCCTGTGCAAGGATAGGTGTCACAATTTCAAGTGGATACAGACTACGCTGGCCGACAGCTAACAGAGAAACCCCAGCTAAATTGCTTGTATGAACTGTTCCTGAAGCCAAACACAGAGAGCTCCCTCTCCCTCCCCTTCTCTCACTCTCTTTGTCTGTCTCTGTCTCTGTCTCTGTCTCTGTCTCTATCTCTGTCTCTGTCTCTCTCTCTCTCTCTCTCTCTCTCTCTCTCTCTCTCTCTCTCTCTCTCTCTCTGTCGCTGTCTGTCTCTCTCGGTTAGTCTGTGTGTATGTGTGTATGTACCTGTCTGTCTGTCTGTCTGTCTGTCCGGGTGATTTGCTAGACGTAGACAGACGGAACAACACAGACAATACAGACAGTCAGACACGCACATACATACGTCTGTCTGATCCATACCGGAGAGAGACAGACAGAACAGACAGACAGACAGACAGACAGATTTTACCGGGTAAAATGTCAGTTTTGGCGTTCCATAGCTTAAAAACAGGGAAAGTATCCTGCGCACAGCGCTTACAGACGTTGTAGCTCTGCCTAAAGCGCCTTCTTGTCGAAGTCGTCAGCGTCTCGTCGTCTCATTAAAGTTTCACTCAGTCGAAAACTTTGAAATTGTACGTGGGACATTACAATCAAAGAGGAACCCTTTCGGGTTCAGTTCACGTGAGGTGAAATGATATCATTATAATGTCAAATTTGGTCAGAAAAGCATGTTATGTTCCACATGACGAATACTATCTAGTTTTTACTTTATGTACACAGGGAAAACGGTATGAAAATAGTTAGAAACATTGTGTTGGTCCTGGAGATTATTGTTCTCATGGTAAGTCACTGTTTCAATAATCTGCATCGTCTGGTCAAATGTCAGAGTTGTTTATCCGCGAGTGTGAATGTCACGTGTCTGGTGATCTGCGTCTTTATCAGATTCAAACAACACAATTATGACGTCATTCTAATGTCATACCAAAGGTCAAGGCTTGTTATTTAAACCCAGATGTAAACCAAACAGCAGTCAGATATCGACAGGTCTAGAGAAAGTAATATCAGTTGAATAGTGGTTCGATCTTTATCAAGGTGCTAGTACACAATGATGTATATATGTCCAATTTCTCTATTTCGGTTTCTTGGTCTCGTGTTTCTGTGTTTTACAGTTTCCTAGAAGAGTTATTTTTATCCCGCATCATGGCGAGCCCCAACAGCGGTGAGGACACCCGTGACAACTTGGTGGACATTGTGAAACAGCTGTACCCTGACGCTCTCACCTGCACATACATTGTTCCCCCGGTTCAGTTTACCCGGGTGCCTTATAACACGGACACAGTACCCGGTACGGGTCAGGAAGTGCTCGTGCTGCCCTCTAGTGAGCAGCTTCAGCAGCAGCAGGCCAACATTCAGGCAGACTTTGCACAGCAGCACGTGCTGCACAACTTGCAGCAACTCGGAGATTCCGGAAAGGAGGTCATGTTCGTGGTGTCCGAGCTCAACTTTAAGGACTACCTCAACAAGCCGTTCTACGCCAAACACACAGGCAAGCTCCCAAAGCCGGCAAACTTACCAAAGGAGCTTCGGCATCACGGGAAGCAGGGAGACTTTGACATCCTGGTGATTCACCGACAGTATGGCATCCTGATCGGAGAAATCAAATCTGTCGGTAAGACTGAGGCAAGCAGAGCGGACACCGAGGTGGTCAAGGTTATTGGCAAGGCGGTCAAGCAGCTGGACAAGTGCGAGGTGCACGCCAGACATATGGTCAGTGACATTGCTCCCGACCTGACTGTGAGGAAGACTCTCTTCCTACCCTACGTCAGCCAAGCTCAGCTACAGCGGATTCTGGATGATGATAACAATTCCAAGTTACAACAGGTGAGAGAGACAGACAGAGAAAGAAAGAAAGAGAGAGAGAGAGAGAGAGAGAGAGAGAGAGAGAGAGAGAAAGAGAGAGAGAGAGAGAGAGAGAGAGAGAGAGAGAGACAAGACAAGACAAGACAAGACAAAATCTTTATTATCGAGGGTAATAGATAAGCAAGAATATTGCTTTTTTACATCCAGCCCTCGCCCTAATATAGGGTCAACAAGAACAGAAAACAATCAAATAAAATAACTATCACATCAAACTTAATACATTATAATTATATACAGATACAAATTAAAAAAAAATTTGTCATGCTGCATTTTAATTACAATTTCCAATGATTAAAAGTGTCAATTTTTAACATATCTTAATTTAGAGAGAGAGAGAGAGAGAGAGAGAGAGAGAGTTATATTTTACAAAGTGATGACCTATTTGAATAGTTTTTAATTCGTGCAAAATTGTGCAATATGCTCGGGTGGTTGTTGTTTAAAAAAAAAAGTATCGTGGAGACGTGATGTGTAAAATGTGTCACGCATTTTTACCAGAAGCATTTCTACATTGCAGGCGGTGTGTCAGAGCCTGGGTGCAGCCAATACGACACAGGCCGTGCAGCTGTGCTGTTGCTCAGACCAACTGTCCCAGCCTGCATCGTCCTGGAACGTGACACCCGCCGTGTTATCAAAGCTGAGTACCTGGTGGCAACACAGGATGGCCTGTACTGTGGACACTCGGCTCACTGATCAACTTTACCTGGACATCGTGGCCAGGTGAGAGAAGTGACAGCATCATGTCGGTTTAATCACAATGTTGGAGCAATGTTATGTTTGAGTTTTAAGCCTTAATATGTTATCGTTGGTTTTATCTTGATTGTTTTGTGTGTGTTCTTTTTGTATTTGTTTGTCTTGGATTACAGGTTCGTTGGACAGGCTACTACGGTGTCTGTTCCCTGCTTCAACAACGTACGTGTGGAGGTGCGGACTGCAGGACAGGCGGTGGCGGAACTGGGGCGAAGGCTGGCACTTCTGGTTCTGACCCTGCAACAGCTGGGCCTGATGAACCGAGACCCGCCACGCGTCTGCATTACGGGAGCGCCAGGAACAGGTGACAAACGCACACCATCTCTTGATAGTTTTTCTTTAAATTTTAATTTTGTTTGTTTCTTTATTTGTAGTATAGTTGGTCTTGCCGCCGATGTTTGACTGTCCTCACATGGATCTTAAACTTTATTAGCAAGGTAGAAGAAGAGTTGTCGCCATGGGAACACCAAACTCAGCCGTTTGTTTAACATCCAGGGCCGGTAAGAGATAACGTAATATTGAGGAGGGATCACTCCGCTAACAAAGCCTTCAGACAAAGTTGCGCGAAGCTTGTGTGGACATTTTGTTCAAAGTCGTACATCTTTTAATGGAGTTTTATCTCGGTCAGAGGCCTGCCGTCATTTGATCAAAATTCGGTCTTGCTATCACATAGTGCACGTCGCCTTCTCGTCGATAGAAATCGGGTACAACTAATCGGCTGACAGTAGCACACGTGCACAGCAATTGTAGGACATGACCTGAATGAAGGTAACAGCGTTCACCTGCTGACATGTGTGTGAAGGGTGCTGTGCTAATACTGCTATAACACTGAACACACCCACCACCACCAGGGGCGGATTCGGGGGGGTGGTAACAGGGGTTCCGGAACCCCCCCCCCCCCCCTGCTGTCCAAAAAAAAGAAGATTTAATACTAACTTTAAAAGAAATAATGAGTTGATTATGTTTAAAATCAAGGATAAGTCATAAATTGTTCATAAAATAGCTAAAACTCTTCAGCTTCAGGGAGGTTTCGCCCCCCAGACCCCCCAACGAGGCCTTGCCACTGTATCCCACAAGGTGTCTACCCCTGGACCCCAGGTTGTATCCACCCCCACCCCCCCTCTTGCTTAACTGCTCCGCCCCTGACCACCACCACCACCATCAAAACTATTGCTACTACTGCTGCTGTTGCTGCTTCCTTCGCAAATGTTCTTTAGAAATATAAAAAAAATGTTCTCTTTAAATCATCATCATCATCATCATCATCATCATCACCGTCACCGTCAGCATCATCATTAACTACAACAATTATTATCGTCGTCCCTGTAGCGGCAAACGATCCTGACAAAACCATGTTTCTGATTTCCCCACAGTGCGCCGATTCTAGTTAGTTTGTTCAAATGACGTCTTTGGTGAATGCATGACGCAATGTTTGTGACGTTATTTTGTCGAGTTTTACTTTATGGTCATCCTTATAGAAGGTTCCAGCTTGATCAGAGAACGGTTTGTTTCGTGCACGCTGTGTGTGTAACTCCATGGACAATTGTCAACTGAAGGAAAGGCATGTAGCTGACTCTGAGAAAAGTTTGAAACTTGACATGTTGATTCCCCTGATAGCATGCTAACGTTAATTTAACGTTAATTTAACGTTTGCATGGTTAGATTTTGGTTTACGGTTAGCATTAAACGTTAAATTAACGTTAAATTAACGTTAGCAGAAAAACGGTTCTAAAGCAAACGTTAAATTAACGTTAAATTAACGTTAGCAAGCAAACCGTTTTCATGGCAAACCTTTTTTAAACGTTAATTTAACGTTTGCCTGAAAACCAATATAAAACGGTTTGCATTGAAACGTTAAAATAACGTTAAATAAACGTTTACACATAACCGTTCAATATCAAACCATTTTTAAACGTTAATTTAACGTTTGCCTGAAAACCAATATAAAACGGTTTGCATTGAAACGTTAAAATAACGTTAAATAAACGTTTACACATAACCGTTCAATATCAAACCATTTTTAAACGTTAATTTAACGTTTGCCTGAAAACCAATATAAAACGGTTTGCATTGAAACGTTAAAATAACGTTAAATTAACGTTGGCACATAACCGTTCAAAATCAAACCAATTTCAAACGTTAATTTAACGTTTGCCCGAAAACACAAAAAAAACGGTTTGCACTGAAACGTTAAAAAAACGTTAAATAAACGTTGACACATAACCGTTCAAAATCAAAAGCATCAACACCAAAAAAACTAAAAAAAACAAAATGTTGTAATTGTTGTGGTGGTAACATTGACATTAACAATAACAAGCAACCAAAAAAAAAATTTGAAAAAAAAAAATAAAATAAAAATAAAAATGTAAAAAAAATAAAATTGACATTATATCAAAAACAAACGTTTAAAAAAATGTATTTGTAAAAAAAAATAATAAAAAAAAATTACCATAATGTAACGTTAAATTAACGTTAGTTTTATGTTTTATGGCTAACGTTTATTTCATGTTTTATGGCTAACCTTAAATTAACGTTAGATTTAGGTTAGTTTGCTCATCAAGATAAACGTTAAATTAACGTTAAAATTTAACGTTAATTCAACCAAAATAAAACCATAATATAACGTTAAATTAACGTTAATTTAACGTTTACCGCTAATATCAATTTGACCAAAATAAAAGTATAATACAATGGCTGTTTGAACGTATTTTTCACGTTGAGTGCAAACATTAAAAAGAACCCCCCAAAAAACATAATCAAACAAATCATAAGGAAAATAATTTTATTTAATTTTTGAGTCACTTGAGAAAAAGTGACTCTATGTAATCGGTCAGTGTTAGTCTGGCTCATATTTTGTTTAGTCGTGACCTCCAATGACCTCTACACTTTAACGATGGTTTCGTTGACCTTTGACCTTTTTCAAGGTCACAGGTCAGCGTCAAAGGAAAAATTAGACATTTTATATCTTTGACAAAGTTCATCGGATGTGATTGAAACTTTGTAGGATTATTCTTTACATCAAAGTATTTACATCTGTAGCCTTTTACGAACGTTATCAGAAAAACAAGGGAGATAACTAGCCTTTTCTGTTCGGCAACACACAACTTAACGTTGGGCTTTTCTCGGAAACTATAAAACTGACCGGGCTCAAATTTTATGTGAACGTGACTCATTGTGTTGTGAATAGCAATTTCTTCCTGTCCATCTGATGCCTCATATAATATTCAGAACTGCGAAAGTGACTCGATCGAGCGTTTGCTCTTCTTGTTCATTTTGCTTTTTAAATTTTTTTCTTATTTGAAGATGCATTTCCCATAGTCTTTTCTGTCTGCTGTTGTTGTAGTGTTATATATGTAGCTAAAACCATGTTAAAAAAAGACAAGCAAACACCAACATGTAAAGTCAAATCAAAGTTTGAAAAAGGTTTTTGGTGAGAACGGTTAACTTTGCAGCTAACGCTATATGATCTTGTTGTATTACTTAATCCGGAGAGCATGCAGGCTGTTGATTTTTTGATTTTTTTATCTCTGTCTCATTGCAAGGATGGTACTGGCCAGGTCTCATATTTTGAGCCAAAGAGTGTACATGCTAACATAAAACAAAACAAGAAAAATAAATAAAACCATTAGAAACATGTTTTGACAATATGTTGTAAACATTTATTCATCATTCCTTGATATTTCCACAATGTAGAAATTAAAACAATGATAAAAATTTCAAAAGTTGAATCAGTTCTAAAGTTTCTAGAAGTGAGTTTGGATATACCACACTTTTAGGTTCTGTACCTAGAATTTTACCAATTATATTCCATCTTTTGGGTTTAAAAAGTTCTTTGCAGATATATATTATACATCCAAAATGATGCCACAAGAGACAAGGAAATATGAGGTTATTTGCAACACCACCAGCAGAGGAAGAAGTCGCTCACTTTGCAGCAGCAGATAAAAAGAATTGTTGAATTTGAAGCAGGAGCAGACACAGAAGTTGTTGAATGTGTAGTATCTGCAGCAGACAAAGAAGTTGTTGAATTTACAGCAGACGATATATATTTGTTAAATCTGCAGCAGCACACAAAGAAGTCATTCACTTTGCAGCAGCTCCAGACAACAAGAATTGTTGAATTTTAAGCAGGAGCAGACACAGAAGTTGTTAAGTTTGCAGCAGCAACAGACACAGAAGTTGTTGAATTTGCAGCAGACGATATATTTGTTAAATCTGCAGCAGTAGCCATGGAAAAAGTTGTTGATACAACCAGTGCAGACGATGACATGTCTGCAATAGGCGACTTTGAAGATCTGCTCCACATGCTATGACACCTGCAAAGACAAAGAATGCAACAATCTTAAAACATAAAGAATTCAGTGTTATTTGAGAACTTCAGTGTAAACACTATAATTATGTCTTCTTTGTTGGTGTTCTTTGCTGAACATAGAACTGAAGGTAAATAAGGTTTAAATTGTCTTTGCATTATGCCAATATTGTTGAATTTACTTCTGTGAATTTGCTAACTTTGATAGCATCATTCTGTGTTTGAATGAAATGCTCTATGTCAATGCTGCCTGGCACGGACAACAGCCCTACCCACCCGTCCACCCCCACCCCACCTACACACACACAGAACACCTTCCCAAAAATGTTCCCCAGACTAAGACAATGGAATGTCAGTTGGACCTTGACTAAAAATATGTATAGGTAAAGATGTCCCAGCTACAACAAATTGTTCTGTCAGAAGACCTCCTACATGTCGAAATGATGTGATGGCCGACCAGCCAAGAATTACAATCATGTATCAATGAGCCTATGCTGAGGCCTGACAATAACACTGCCTTCTCTCAAATATGATTTTCTGTTATATAATAATATGACTGCTGGAACATTCATCTTAGCGTTAAACAAGGATTTTACCTGCAAACACACACACACAGTGACACACACAGTGACACACACAGTGACACACACTTACTTGGCCTCAACAGCCAGAATGTCGGGGTTGTACCTTGTAGTTTACATCCCTGTGAATGCTTTCTGTTCCATCCTCATGGTAATTCCTCCCACCCTGCAATGAAAGCATTGATGTGTGAATTGCATTAATTACAATAGTCTGAAACACACTCAAATCTTTACTTGTTAATGAAGATAGAGAGTGGGAATGGGGGGGGGGGGGGAGGGAGAGAGCAGTTGTCAATCAAACCTTGTTTTAAGTGTCTTTGAATAGATCATTTTCGAAAATTACTCCCCATGCCTCTCCTGAGATCTCTTATTTACTGTACAGTAATGCATTTGACCTGAAGCTGTAAGATTGAACAGTAGTGCCCTGGGTGCACATGTGTGGAAAGTATCAGATTGAGAGAGAGAAAAATTTTCAGATTGAGAGAGAAAGAGAGAGAGAGAGAGAGAGAGAGAGAGAGAGAGAGAGAGAGAGAGAGTAAGCTCAGTAACAGAGAGTCTAGAGACAGAAAGACACAGAGAGAGACTGAAACAGAGAAAGAAAGAGACAGAAGGCAGGAAAGAAAGAGAGAGAAATCCACCTTTCCAATCGTTATGCATGATATTGCTTTGATATTTGTGACTCGTATGAAAAATAAATCAACAATCACAATGCCAACGGATCGTGAACTATGAATCACAACAATCAACATTACCTGAATTTCTTCAGTGCTGAAAGTTCCCTTTGCCATTCGCCTCAGCGTCACAAGATCTGTAGTGTGTATTCCTGATATGCTGAAGTGTAGCATGTTATCTTATACATGTATCCGCAGTCACACTGACTTTGAAGTTGCTAGCGTGTTAAAAACTGTTACAGAAACTTTTTTTAATTTCGATTCCAGTTCCACAGTGAAAAGTTTGAGACTGAGAGTAATGTCCCTTGGCGATCAAGGGAGGTCACTCAGAATTTTCGTTTCTAGTTATCGAAGGACGTAACGGCAAGTTGTGCTGATGAGGAAGATTGGAAACTGGCACTGGCAGAACTTTGCAAGAGCACTATGATACACCAACAGAAACGAACCAGACTGGACAGTCCAATACTAAGACCGAAGGCGCAAGACATAACTGGACTGGTTTCAAGATTTTTACAAACTTTGAGTGAGTATTCGTATTGCCTATGCTATGTAGGTATGTTACAAAATGCGTGCGCAGCTCAATTTTTCACGTCATTGAAAATGGCCCCCCATTTTCTGATCACTCACACTGTCTCAGTTTTGGGGTCCTCTTTTCTATTCTTGTCCAAATTTACATCACATAGGCACCCTGTCGAAGACGTAGAGCACATTCTTGACTTTAAGATTGAGAAAGATGGCGAGTCCAACACTGTCGAGCTCGCCGGCCAGAATATCGGGCGAAGAAGACACACAAGAGGTACTTTTATAAACCAATTTATAGCCTTTGAACTCTTATGAGACCCCTCTGAACAGTTAGTTTGACCATTTTCCTGCTGTTTCCCAAAGTTTCAAGTCGATAAAGCGATGCGAAGTACCTTTTAACGGATGCGCCGCTTTGCGCCCGGATTGTCACCCATGTTGTATTCACATCCAACATGGCGGTCGGTAAAGTTCGTCTGCTCTCAGTTTCATACTAACTTACAAAAAACAAAAAAACAAAAATTATTTTTATTTTTTATAGTTGTTTAGATAGAGCTCTGAACCTTTCTTTTGATACCAAATTGAACAATATTGATAAACAAATGTGTGAGTTACAGTTAATTTTAGCTGAAAAATGTCAAAAATGGTTTCAATTTATCCTCTTTGCCTCTATTACGAATTTTATTACTTTAAAAATTCATAACTCGGGTTACACTTATCCAATCTCAAAGTTATATATACCATTGGAATGCTGATTTTCTGCTCTTTCAAGTGATATAGATCAAAATGTTAAATGAAAATTTTGAATTTTTTTGTAACATACCTATGCTATGGAACTTGGAAGATAGAAAAATTTGCTAATTATTGAGACTAGATCAGATGTATTTTTTATCTCTTGGAATACATGACTGATGAGACTAAAAAGTTTGCTTTGTTTCTTAGGTGTGTGTGTGTGTGTGTCACTGTGTGTGTGTCACCGTGTGTGTGTTTAGGTGTTTGCTGTTTTTCTTTATTGTTGTTGTTGCCTGAAATTGTGATTTTAACTAAGAATCCTTTTAATTTTATGATTCTGTTGTGCATATAAATAAATAGCTTTTATTCTTTCAGATTTATACCACAAAAAAACTGTCTGCATTTGGTGGGGAGGTGCCTTAACTGGTCAAAAGAAAAGTGAGCTGATTGATGGCATGGCCGTTCATCGCATTTGGATGGGAAAAGGCAAAACCAATTTCCATTCTTCAACAAGCTGAAGGTTTGCATTGGAAAACAGTAAGTGGGTTTTTTAAATGAGTTTTCAATGTAACTGACAGAACAATTTGTTGTGTAATTATTATATAATCAGTTGTGTAATGCTTGCAAAACACACACACACACATGTACACACGCATCCCCCATCCCACCCCACCCCTTTCCACATGTATATATATACATTACATACACACACAAACTCCAATTTGAACTGTACCTGTTTCAGTGGTGGACCTTTCTGGTGACCTGTAATTACTCAACTGTCTGTTGGAACATATTAGGGAAAATAATCTATCAATGTGCTTTTGTAAATTTGTTGGTTAAATCAGAATTACTTTCAATTCTGTTTCCAGTCCTTTGTGCAAATTCGTATTAATTGGACATTATTTCTTTCAGATGAAAAAAATCCTGTCTACAATCGGAGAGAGAGAGGTGGCAATGGGAGGGGGCCACAGTCTGAAGGATGGCTGTACCAAAGCATGCAGTTGGAAGGGGACAACCCATCAAGGTTTACAATTATCAGCTTTGAAAACAGTGAGTACAATTTGGTACATGTATAATTATTGCTTGCAACAGACCCACAACCCAAACACACACACACTCATATAAATTCATATATCAACCGTTTCTGTTTCAGTGATGGACTGGTATGATGAACTTTTCTGTCTTTAAGTTTAATAACATTTAGGAAAACATGTTGTCATTCTGTGCTTGTTTGTTTTTGTTTTTGTGATAAGGCCTAAAAAAAAAAAGGTGTGGTTACGGTAACCCGACCTACCCTATTTTTTTGGGCCGACCCTATAACTTTTTATTACATTTGTCAAAAAACAACCAAAAAAACCCAAATAAACGAGTGCAGAAAACACAATGAAAGCGAAAGCGCCCGAGTCGCACACTTATTTCCCTGTCAACTAGGTTTAATTTGTACACGTTAGAAAAAAAGTTAAAAAAAAAAATTGATTGCCTACCTTCCTACCCTATTTTATTTTGGCTATGTTACCGTAACCACACCTATTTTTTTTGTGTGCCTAACTGAGAATCCTTGTTCTCATTCCTGTGCACATGACATGTATTTATATTGACTTTTATTCGCTCAGATAACAAACAAGTCTACAATTGGTGGGAAGGTGTCTGGACTGGTGGGAAGAATGATGAGTTCATTGATGACAGATGATTGTACCAAAGTCATTCAATCAGAAGGGGGAAAAAACATCGAAGTTTCCATTGTCTGTGCTGAAAGTTCACACTGTTGACCAGTAAGTGAATTGTTTAACTCAGTGTCGTCTTTTTTACATTTAGTCAAGTTTTGACTAAATGTTTTAACATAGAGGGGGGAATCGAGACGAGGGTCGTGGTGTATGTGTGTGTGTGTCTGTCTGTCTGTCTGTGTGTGTGTGTAGAGCGATTCAGACTAAACTACTGGACCGATCTTTATGAAATTTGACATGAGAGTTCCTGGGAATGATATCCCCATACGTTTTTTTCATTTTTTTTGATAAATGTCTTTGATGACGTCATATCCGGCTTTTCGTGAAAGTTGAGGCGGCACTGTCACGCCCTCATTTTTGAACCAAATTGGTTGACATTTTTGTCAAGTAATATTCGACGAAGCCCGGACTTCGGTATTGCATTTCAGCTTGGTGGCTTAAAAATTAATTAATGACTTTGGTCATTAAAAATCTGAAAATTGTTAAAAAAAAAAAATTTTTATAAAACGATCCAAATTTACGTTCATCTTATTCTCCAACATTTGCTGATTCCAAAGACATATAAATATGTTATATTTGGATTAAAAACAAGCTCTGAAAATTAAATATATATAACAATTAATATGAAAATTAAATTTTCGAAATCAATTTAAAAACACTTTCATCTTATTCCTTGTCGGTTCCTGATTCCAAAAATATATAGATATGATATGTTTGGATTAAAAACACGCTCAGAAATTTAAAACGAAGAGAGGTAAAGAAAAGCGTGCTATCCTCCTCAGCGCAACTACTAAACCGCTCTTCTTGTCAATTTCACTGCCTTTGCCGTGAGCGGTGGACTGACGATGCTACGAGTATACGGTCTTGCTGCGTTGCGTTGCGTTCAGTTTCATTCTGTGAGTTCGACAGCTACTTGACTAAATGTATTTTCGCCTTACGCGACTTGTTTTTTCCTGTGGTGCTTAATTTCAATATCAGTTGTGTAATGCTTGCAACATACACACACACACACACACACACACACACACACACACACACACACACACACACACACACACTCTCTCTCTCTTTCTCTCTTGTTACAAATTGGGCTGAGACTTTTGATTTTGCATATATGTGGACTTGCGCCTGTGTGTGTGTGTATGCGCGCCTGTGTGTCTGTGTGTGTGTGTGTATGTGTGTATACATGGGTGTGTTTCTTAGTACATGTATTGTATGTGTTTGTTACTGCTAATGTGTGTGTATGTGTGTTTGTAAGTGTATGTTTTTGTTAGTGTATGTGTCTGTTAGTGTGTGTGTGTGTGTGTGTGTGTGTGTGTGTGATTTAGTTTGTAATCCCAGCCATTGACTAAGAACCATTTTTCCTTCTCTATCCCAGGTTGGTATCCTGCATAAGATTATGATCACTTCAAAGTCAGGGAGCTGGGCCTGGCCACATAGTTCACACAATGTTAAGTTGAACTCCCTCACCATTACCATCATCATATTCTGTGAGGTGGACTTCACCTACGACCAGAAGTTTGACCAGCGTCAAAGAGCGAGTGCAGGCAGCTGCTAGTGCTACAGGACATCATTGCGCGCCATCTCATTAACAAGATTCAACACCTTTGCTGACCCACAGCTTCTGAATGCTGTGTTTGCAAAGCAGCCCGGCATCAAGCCTCATTTACATGGGTGCCATCATTCAGGACTAACACCAACAGTTCATAAACAAATATTCACTGTGCACACACATGTTTGGCAAAGTGGTGCAGAAAACATGCAGTCTTGCTGCTTGTTAATTTTTATTCATCGATGATTGTTTTTCATCTAGCTACTCCACAAAATATGTTAATATCTTTTGTGATAGCAAGAATCTTAATGAAATGAAGCAGAGCGCTTTTTTAAGATCTGAGAAACAAAGGGAAGTAATTGCTCTGCTATATGACATGTGCAACAAGAGTAAGTGAGATTATGTGGAAGCAATTTTCTTGGCACCTGTGAGAATAACACGCTTTGGAATGAACAAGAGACTTTACATGCTTGTCACACGTGTATGCATTAAAAGCGCTTACATCCCTTTGTTTCTCATATTTTGTGCTACTGACTTGCTTGTATTACTGATTGTGCAAATACTTTGTATTGTTTTCATCTCTGATTTTGTCATTAACAGTGATCGCTGTCGATAATGAGTTTGCACAGCCCTATGGTATTTACCTTGATGAACCCATACCATCGCATTGTGATTGAAATTCTTAATTGCTGATCCTGTTATCGCCTTCTGATGATTTTTTTTATCAAGTTCAAACTAGTCAATGTAGCGTTGCTTCAATGAGATTAAGTCCACACATAATTTTTGTCTGCCCGATTGATAATACTATGCTGTGGTATTTTACTGAGACTGAAAAATGTGTTGTAATATTTTTTTAGTTCACATTTTCATGTTTTAGCAATTGAAGGAATTTAGTATGCATTGTTCAACATTTTAAAAGTGTTACTGTTATCAAATTAGTATTCACTTATTGAATTGGTAAAGACCTCAACAATTTAAATTTGAAATAAAATTTGTGATCTTGAATTTTCTGTGCATTAATTCAAATTTGTATTTGCAAATGTTATTTTAATGTTTTCAGGAGAACGTAAATTTAACATTTGCATGTTAACGTTAATTTAACGTTTGCATGTGAACGTTAATTTAACGTTTGCATGTGAACGTTAATTTAACGTTTGCATGAGAACGTTTGATTATGGTTTTGTTTTGGTTAATTTTATGTTTGCATGCTAACGTTAAAAAAACGTTAAATAAACGTTAATAAAACGTTTTATTTTGGTTATTTTTATGTTAGCAAAAAACGTTAAAAAAACGTTAAATAAACGTTAATAAAACGTTTCTTTTTGGTTTTATTTTGGTTATTTTTACGTTAGCAATAAACGTTTAAAAAACGTTAAAATAACGTTAATCTAACCGTTATATTATGGTTTGATTTTGGTTTTATTTTGGTTATTTTTATGTTTGCAAAAACGTTAAATTAACGTTAATTTTAACGTTATATTATTGTTAGATTAACGTTAAATTAACGTTAGATTAACGTTAAATGTTAACGTTAATTTAACGTTTTATCACATGAGCAAATTAACGTTAAATTAACGTTAGCGGTAAACGTTAAATTAACGTTTACCGCTAACGTTAATTTAACGTTAATTTAACGTTAGCATGCTAACTGGGTCAGTCTCCATGAAATCAGAATATGCTTTCTAAATTATCTGTTTTTCTTGGCAGTGGTATCTATTTTTGTTATTATTGCAGTTTTTCTGACACTTTGCTATGTGTGCGAACAGGTAAGACGGTCGTAATGTGACAGAGCCTTGCGTTTATAATGCTTTGTAATATATCATTATTATTGTGTGTGTGAACAGGTATGACAGGTCTGGTACTGCAGGGGTGGAGGTGGCTGATCGTGGGCCTACATCTTTCCTAACACCAGGGCCACGATGTGCAAGTCGTCTGTGCAAGTAGCACTGCCTTGTTGTCACATTGGTTTGCATCGTATTAACCTAAATATGTTTTGTGTGTTCCAACAGGTAAGCCGATGGTGCTTCATACTGCCGGGGTTGAGGTGGCAGCGAATGGACCGAAGGTGCAAGTCGTCTGCATGTTACATTGCTTTACTTTCCAAGTGTTATACAGCATAATAATCTAAAAAAACAAACAAACTAATGTGTGTTCCGACAGGTAAGACGGTGGTGCTAGTGCTGCAGGGGGTGAGGTGGCTGCGACAGGGGCACGATGTGCACGTCCTGTCAACAGGGCAATCCACCCGGGCCGTCAGCACATCCATCACACAACAGCTGAAGATGTCGCTGAGCGCGGGCCCGACGCCTTTCCTGACACCAGGCAGCGTGTCGTACCACCAATATGATTTCTGGAACCGGGAGGAAGATGTGGAGCAGGCCGTCACCGACCTCGTGGCGTGCATGAAGAACGGCCACCTCCACGTCTTGCTCGACGAGGCGTTCTTTGACAGCAGGTTTGTGTTCATCCGTGTGTGTGTGCGTGTGTGTGTGTGTGTGTGTGTGTGTGTGTGTGAGCATGCGTGCGCGCACGCGTGTGTGTGTGTGTAAGGGAGGGAGGGGAAGAGAGAGAGAGAGAGAGAGAGAGAGAGAGAGAGAGAGAGAGAGAGAGAGAGAGAGAGAGAATCTTCGTGTATCTTACACCACTGTATTTGCGTGGTATGTCTGTACCATGAGAATGTGCCCAAGAACATAATGACTTCATTGTTGGTTATACGTCAAATTGTGTCATAACTAACCTTGCCTGTTGTTGGTAATAATCATCACCTGGCAATCTGTTATGCGAAAGAGACACACATCTCTAACACCATGTCTCCATTCTGTGTCACACATCTCTAACACCATGTCTCCATTCTGTGTCACACATCTCTAACACCATGTCTTCATTCTGTGTCACACATCTCTAACACCATGTCTCCATTCTGTGTCACACATCTCTAACACCATGTCTCCATTCTGTGTCACACATCTCTCACACCATGTCTCCATTATGTGTCACACATCTCTAACACCATGACTCCATTCTGTGTCACGCATCTCTAACACCATGTCTCCATTCTCTGTCACACATCTCTAACACCATGTCTCCATTCTGTGTCACACATCTCTAACACCATGTCTCCATTCTGTGTCACACATCTCTAACACCATGTCTCCATTCTGTGTCACACATCTCTAACACCATGTCTGCATTTTGTGTCACATATCTCTAACACCATGTCTCCATTCTGTGTCACACATCTCTAACACCATGTCTCCATTCTGTGTCACACATCTCTAACACCATGTCTCTATCCTGTGTCACACATCTCTAACACCATGTCTCCATTCTGTGTCACACATCTCTAACACCATGTCTCCATTCTGTGTCACACATTTCTAACACCATGTCTCCATTCTATGTCACACATCTCCAACACCATGTCTCCATTCTGTGTCACACATCTCTAACACCATGTCTCCATTCTATGTCACACATCTCTAACACCATGTCTCCATTCTGTGTCACACATCTCTAACACCATGTCTCCATTCTGTGTCACACATCTCTAACACCATGTCTCCATTCTGTGTCACACATCGCTAACACCATGTCTCCATTCTGTGTCACACATCTCTAACACCATGTCTCCATTCTGTGTCACACATCTCTTACACCATGTCTCCATTCTGTGTCACACATCTCTAACACCATGTCTCCATTCTGTGTCACACATCTCTTACACCATGTCTCCATTATGTGTCACACATCTCTAACACCATGTCTCCATTGTGTGTCACACATCTCTAACACCATGTCTCCATTCTGTGTCACACATCTCTAACACCATGTCTCCATTCTGTGTTACACATCTCTAACACCATGTCTCCATTCTGTGTCACACATCTCTTACACCATGTCTCCATTCTGTGTCACACATCTCTTACACCATGTCTCCATTCTGTGTCACACATCTCTAACACCATGTCTCCATTCTGTGTCACACATCTCTAACACCATGTCTCCATTCTGTGTCACACATCTCTAACACCGTATCTCCATTCTGTGTCACACATCTCTAACACCAGGTCTCCATTCTGTGTCACACATCTCTAACACCCTGTCTCCATTCTGTGTCACACATCTCTAACACCATGTCTCCATTCTGTGTCACACATCTCTAACACCATGTCTCCATTCTGTGTCACACATCTCTAACACCATGTCTCCATTCTGTGTCACACATCTCTAACACCATGTCTCCATTCTGTGTCACACATCTCTAACACCATGTCTCCATTCTGTGTCACACATCTCTAACACCATGTCTCCATTCTGTGTCACACATCTCTAACACCATGTCTCTATTCTGTGTCACACATCTCTAACACCATGTCTCCATTCTGTGTCACACATCTCTAACACCATGTCTCTATTCTGTGTCACACATTTCTAACACCATGTCTCCATTCTATGTCACACATCTCTAACACCATGTCTCCATTCTGTGTCACACATCGCTAACACCATGTCTCCATTCTGTGTCACACATCTCTAACACCATGTCTCCATTCTGTGTCACACATCTCTAACACCATGTCTCCATTCTGTGTCACACATCTCTAACACCATGTTTCCATTCTGTGTCAAACATCGCTAACACCATGTCTCCATTCTGTGTCACACATCTCTAACACCATGTCTCCATTCTGTGTCACACATCTCTTACACCATGTCTCCATTCTGTGTCACACATCTCTAACACCATGTCTCCATTCTGTGTCACACATCTCTTACACCATGTCTCCATTCTGTGTCACACATCTCTAACACCATGTCTCCATTCTGTGTCACACATCTCTAACACCATGTCTCCATTCTGTGTCACACATCTCTAACACCATGTCTCCATTCTGTGTCACACATCGCTAACACCATGTTTCCATTCTGTGTCACACATCTCCAACACCATGTCTCCATTCTGTGTCACACATCTCTAACACCATGTCTCCATTCTGTGTCACACATCTCTAACACCATGTTTCCATTCTGTGTCAAACATCGCTAACACCATGTCTCCATTCTGTGTCACACATCTCTAACACCATGTCTCCATTCTGTGTCACACATCTCTTACACCATGTCTCCATTCTGTGTCACACATCTCTAACACCATGTCTCCATTCTGTGTCACACATCTCTTACACCATGTCTCCATTCTGTGTCACACATCTCTAACACCATGTCTCCATTCTGTGTCACACATCTCTAACACCATGTCTCCATTCTGTGTCACACATCTCTAACACCATGTCTCCATTCTGTGTCACACATCTCTTACACCATGTCTCCATTCTGTGTCACACATCTCTAAACACCATGTCTCCATTCTGTGTCACACATCTCTTACACCATGTCTCCATTCTGTGTCACACATCTCTAACACCATGTCTCCATTCTGTGTCACACATCTCTAACACCATGTCTCCATTCTGTGTCACACATCTCTAACACCGTATCTCCATTCTGTGTCACACATCTCTAACACCAGGTCTCCATTCTGTGTCACACATCTCTAACACCCTGTCTCCATTCTGTGTCACACATCTCTAACACCATGTCTTGATTCTGTGTCACACATCTCTAACACCATGTCTCCATTCTGTGTCACACATCTCTAACACCATGTCTCCATTCTGTGTCACACATCTCTAACACCATGTCTCAATTCTGTGTCACACATCTCTAACACCATGTCTCAATTCTGTGTCACACATCTCTAACACCATGACTCCATTCTGTGTCACACATCTCTAACACCATGTCTCCATTCTGTGTCACACATCTCTAACACCATGTCTCCATTCTGTGTCACACATCTCTAACACCATGTCTCCATTGTGTGTAACACATCTCTGACACCATGTCTCCATTCTCTGTCACACATCTCTAACACCATGTCTCCATTCTGTGTCACACATCTCTAACACCATGTCTCCATTCTGTGTCACACATCTCTAACACCATGTCTCCATTCTGTGTCACACATCTCTAACACCATGTCTCCATTCTGTGTCACACATCTCTAACACCATGTCTCCATTCTGTGTCACACATCTCTAACACCATGTCTACATTCTGTGTCACACATCTCTAACACCATGTCTCTATTCTGTGTCACGTTTCAATATATCACTTAAGGTGATTATGAACCGGTTAATTACTACTAATTAACTAACCACACCACGATCCACTCTCGCAGGCATACAATTAAATAGAGTCAACAAAAGTATAAGTTTCAGACGCCTGTTTATGTATAAACTCGCCACCTCCCTCGAGCCTTCACTCAAAATATGTTCCTTTTACGTTCTCAACACGTAAACAACCCGTGATCACTGACAAAATGCCAGTAGTATATAGAAAATTATAGTAACACGCTGATCCCGTGTAAATACAGTCAAATGAGAATGTTCTGTTCAAAAAAAGCTCTAGTTCATGCAGGGGTCACACACCCCACGTTGTCACTACTCCAATGAAATCACAGATAAGAAAAGACAACGGTGGTCAACGGGGTGCGTAAGACATGGTGCACTTAGCTTTCTTTCTGTATGCTGGTTAGCCGGTATGCTGGTTAGCCGGGTTGCTGGTTAGCCGGTATGCTGGTTAGCCGGGTTGCTGGTTAGCCGGTTCGCTGGTTAGCCGGTCTGCTGGTTAGCCGGTTAGCGTAGCTTCCTCAGGTCCCAGCTCCAACGTCTGCAGCTAGCAGTGTCCCGTCAAAGGCAGCCGTGCAGCGGTTTCAGGAAACCGAAAGAAACGAACGAAGCGAAGCGAAGGCTCAAAAGCCTATGATTGTACTCTCAATGGAAGCAAAGTCCGCCTCCTCCCTGGAACAGCCTCTGTTCGTCAACAGTGACCAAAAACCTCCAGAACCCCTTGTCGAATCCTTATGCGAAAGCCATCGCCGACGAAGGAATGTTGACGACTTGTCCTCAGCAAAACATGTGGCAGTGGAAGTTCCCCTAGAGTGCCGAATATAATATTCGGTGAAAAACCATCATACTCTAGAAACTGTATTAGATCCTTCCCCTTCTGCCGCTGGGTGTCAAGTGTCCCGTACTCGTGTCTCTGTCAGACAACCTAGCCAAAATACACGTGACTGACCTTGTCACAAAACCAGTCCAGCTATACACAATTCTGCCTCCCCAAGCAGAAAAAAGACACGAGAAACTCAATCCGTGAAAATCCCGTGTGCGCTGTCAGCAAAAAACCGTCAGCCCTATGATAGCAGAAACCCGCACTGTGAAGCTCGTGCGTTTCAAAACATCCGTGCTCGGGAGCACTGTCAGCAAACTCTGCTGTGTCCAATATCACGCACAGGCGCTTTCTATCATAACCGACCAAGAACAGGCACTCCACTGAGTGACACTTTCTTGGTCTCTGTCACCCGATCGTGACAAACACCATGTCTCCATTCTGTGTCACACATCTCTAACACCATGTCTCCATTCTGTGTCACACATTTCTAACACCATGTCTCCATTCTATGTCACACATCTCTAACACCATGTCTCCATTCTGTGTCACACATCTCTAACACCATGTCTCCATTCTATGTCACACATCTCTAACACCATGTCTCCATTCTGTGTCACACATCTCTAACACCATGTCTCCATTCTGTGTCACACATCTCTAACACCATGTCTCCATTCTGTGTCACACATCGCTAACACCATGTCTCCATTCTGTGTCACACATCTCTAACACCATGTCTCCATTCTGTGTCACACATCTCTAACACCATGTCTCCATTCTGTGTCACACATCTCTAACACCATGTCTCCATTCTGTGTCACAGATCTCTTACACCATGTCTCCATTCTGTGTCACACATCTCTAACACCATGTCTCCATTGTGTGTCACACATCTCTAACACCATGTCTCCATTCTGTGTCACACATCTCTAACACCATGTCTCCATTCTGTGTTACACATCTCTAACACCATGTCTCCATTCTGTGTCACACATCTCTAACACCATGTCTCCATTCTGTGTTACACAATTCTAACACCATGTCTCCATTCTGTGTCACACATCTCTTACACCATGTCTCCATTCTGTGTCACACATCTCTTACACCATGTCTCCATTCTGTGTCACACATCTCTAACACCATGTCTCCATTCTGTGTCACACATTTCTAACACCATGTCTCCATTCTGTGTCACACATCTCTAACACCATGTCTCTATTCTGTGTCACACATCTCTAACACCATGTCTTCATTCTGTGTCACACATCTCTAACACCATGTCTCTATTCTGTGTCACACATTTCTAACACCATGTCTCCATTCTATGTCACACATCTCTAACACCATGACTCCATTCTGTGTCACACATCTCTAACACCATGTCTCCATTCTCTGTCACACATCTCTAACACCATGTCTCCATTCTGTGTCACACATCTCTAACACCATGTCTCCATTCTGTGTCACACATCTCTAACACCATGTCTTCATTCTGTGTCACACATCTCTAACACCATGTCTCCATTTTGTGTCACACATCTCTAACACCATGTCTCCATTCTGTGTCACACATTTCTAACACCATGTCTCCATTCTGTGTCACACATCTCTAACACCATGTCTCTATTCTGTGTCACACATCTCTAACACCATGTCTCCATTCTGTGTCACACATCTCTAACACCATGTCTCCTTTCTGTGTCACACATTTCTAACACCATGTCTCCATTCTATGTCACACATCTCTGACACCATGTCTCCATTCTGTGTCACACATCTCTAACACCATGTCTCCATTCTGTGTCACACATCTCTAACACCATGTCTCCATTCTGTGTCACACATCGCTAACACCATGTCTCCATTCTGTGTCACACATCTCTAACACCATGTCTCCATTCTGTGTCACACATCTCTTACACCATGTCTCCATTCTGTGTCACACATCTCTAACACCATGTCTCCATTCTGTGTCACACATCTCTTACACCATGTCTCCATTCTGTGTCACACATCTCTAACACCATGTCTCCTCTGTGTCACACATCTCTAACACCATGTCTCCATTCTGTGTCACACATCTCTAACACCATGTCTCCATTCTGTGTTACACATCTCTAACACCATGTCTCCATTCTGTGTCACACATCTCTTACACCATGTCTCCATTCTGTGTCACACATCTCTTACACCATGTCTCCATTCTGTGTCACACATCTCTAACACCATGTCTCCATTCTGTGTCACACATCTCTAACACCATGTCTCCATTCTGTGTCACACATCTCTAACACCGTATCTCCATTCTGTGTCACACATCTCTAACACCAGGTCTCCATTCTGTGTCACACATCTCTAACACCCTGTCTCCATTCTGTGTCACACATCTCTAACACCATGTCTCCATTCTGTGTCACACATCTCTGTCACAGGTCAGTTTTCGTCAGCCTGTTTCTTTCTGCGTGCGCCTTCCAAAGGAAGTTTATGGAAGGAAAACACGCCGCCTTTTCGTATTAGCTAAAGAAACAGGTACTGCCTTGACTTTACTTTCCTTCACTCTTTCCCATGCTCTCGAAGTAGCGGAGAAAGGTCAACATTGGTTCACATAATTTAATACATGGATAGTGTTAATAAGATTCTTGCAAGGCAGCACACATTAATCAGGTTAGTCTATATTTTTGCTAAATATCAGTATCGTACTAAATGTATCACACACTGTTCAAGCTAGGTCATGTTACTTGCATCACAGCACACTCTGATCAAATGTCTATTGCTGCTGGATTTCAATTCTGTCATGGTAATCTAACGTGACTCCGCTGCCGCAAACGTTCTTCAGAACTTTCCCTTGGAGGACATCAAAACAAAAGGAATACACATAATGTTTATGAAGTTTTGACTTAGCTCGATGTCATTGAAAAGGTACTCGAGATGACGTGCAGCACTTGACTGGTCTTGAAGACCGCGCTCCTGGTTTGGGTCATCACTCTTCTTCTCAAGACACCATCATCAAGTTAATAGCAGTAGTAGTCTGGTTACATCTCTCTCCACAATTACGGCAACATGAGGAAGAGGAAGATGAATGAATCAATTGGACCGTGGGTTCCTGAAACAGATCAAAGGGCCATATGTGTTACCTACACAGCCTGTCTAAAAGACTTGGTTTGTTCATGTTTTATTATCGTTCTCATTCTATTACTGTGTTTCGAAAAATGGGGATTTGGCAACAGCGCACATTCAAACGTACACAACTTGACAACAACACAATGTACATGACTGACACGATACACTCATCTCCGCCCAGGTCCCGTGGAACGATTGTCGATGCAATAATCACAGTCACTTACCTACAAAGACAGGGGAACGGCTTTTCCTCCAAGCGTTCTTCGCTCCATGGACTTGCGGAAAACGACCCTCTCGTGAAACGATTTTAGTTTACGTCAGTACACTTGGATACGTCACATGAATACGTCACTTGGCTACGTCGTGTAATGCGCGAGTAGTCTCGGTTGCCTATTCTATTCTTGACAGGTTCGCGCCTCATAATAATAATTCATGACAATCTCTAACACCATGTCTCCATGCTGTGTCACACATCTCTAACACCATGTCTCCATTCTGTGTCACACATCTCTAACACCATGTCTCCATTCTGTGTCACACATCTCTAACACCATGTCTCCATTCTGTGTCACACATCTCTAACACCATGTCTCCATTCTGTGTCACACATCTCTAACACCATGTCTCTATTCTGTGTCACACATCTCTAACACCATGTCTCGATTCTGTGTCACACATCTCTAACACCATGTCTCTATTCTGTGTCACACATTTCTAACACCATGTCTCCATTCTATGTCACATATCTCTGACACCATGTCTCCATTCTGTGTCACACATCGCTAACACCATGTTTCCATTCTGTGTCACACATCTCTAACACCATGTCTCCATTCTGTGTCACACATCTCTAACACCATGTCTCCATTCTGTGTCACACATCTCTAACACCATGTCTCCATTCTGTGTCACACATCGCTAACACCATGTCTCCATTCTGTGTCACACATCTCTAACACCATGTCTCCATTCTGTGTCACACATCTCTAACACCATGTCTCCATTCTGTGTCACACATCGCTAACACCATGTCTCCATTCTGTGTCACACATCTCTAACACCGTATCTCCATTCTGTGTCACACATCTCTAACACCATGTCTCCATTCTGTGTCACACATCTCTAACACCATGTCTCCATTCTGTGTCACACATCTCTAACACCATGTCTCGATTCTGTGTCACACATCTCTAACACCATGTCTCCATTCTGTGTCACACATCTCTAACACCATGTCTCCATTCTGTGTCACACATCTCTAACACCATGTCTCCATTCTGTGTCACACATCTCTAACACCATGTCTCCATTCTGTGTCACACATCTCTAACACCATGTTTCCATTCTGTGTCACACATCTCTAACACCATGTCTCCATTCTGTGTCACACATCTCTAACACCATGTCTCCATTCTGTGTAACACATCTCTAACACCATGTCTCCATTCTGTGTCACACATCTCTAACACCATGTCTCCATTCTGTGTCACATCTCTAACACCATGTCTCCATTCTGTGTCACACATCTCTAACACCATGTCTCCATTCTGTGTCACACATCTCTAACACCATGTCTCCATTCTGTGTCACACATCTCTAACACCATGTCTCCATTCTGTGTCACACATCTCTAACACCATGCCTCCATTCTGTGTCACACATCTCTAACACCATGTCTCTATTCTGTGTCACACATCTCTAACACCATGCCTCCATTCTGTGTCACACATCTCTAACACCATGTCTCCTTTCTGTGTCACACATTTCTAACACCATGTCTCCATTCTGTGTCACACATCTCTAACACCATGTCTCCATTCTATGTCACACATCTCTAACACCATGTCTCCATTCTGTGTCACACATCTCTAACACCATGTCTCCATTCTGTGTCACACATCTCTAACACCATGTCTCCATTCTGTGTCACACATCTCTAACACCATGTCTCCATTCTGTGTCACACATCTCTAACACCATGTCTCCATTCTGTGTCACACATCTCTTACACCATGTCTCCATTCTGTGTCACACATCTCTAACACCATGTCTCCATTCTGTGTCACACATCTCTAACACCATGTCTCCATTCTGTGTCACACATCTCTAACACCATGCCTCCATTCTGTGTCACACATCTCTAACACCATGTCTCCTTTCTGTGTCACACATTTCTAACACCATGTCTCCATTCTATGTCACACATCTCTAACACCATGTCTCCATTCTGTGTCACACATCTCTAACACCATGTCTCCATTCTGTGTCACACATCTCTAACACCATGTCTCCATTCTGTGTCACACATCGCTAACACCATGTTTCCATTCTGTGTCACACATCTCTAACACCATGTCTCCATTCTGTGTCACACATCTCATGTCTCCATTCTGTGTCACACACCTCTAACACCATGTCTCCATTCTGTGTCACACATCTCTTACACCATGTCTCCATTCTGTGTCACACATCTCTAACACCATGTCTCCATTCTGTGTCACATATCTCTAACACCATGCCTCCATTCTGTGTCACACATCTCTAACACCATGTCTCCATTCTGTGTTACACATCTCTAACACCATGTCTCCATTCTGTGTCACACATCTCTTACACCATGTCTCCATTCTGTGTCACACATCTCTTACACCATGTCTCCATTCTGTGTCACACATCTCTAACACCATGTCTCCATTCTGTGTCACACATCTCTAACACCATGTCTCCATTCTGTGTCACACATCTCTAACACCAGGTCTCCATTCTGTGACAAACATCTCTAACACCCTGTCTCCATTCTGTGTCACACATCTCTAACACCATGTCTCCATTCTGTGTCACACATCTCTGTCACAGGTCAGTTTTCGTCAGCCTGTTTCTTTCTGCGTGCGCCTTCCAAAGGAAGTTTATGGAAGGAAAACACGCCGCCTTTTCGTATTAGCTAAAGAAACAGGTACTGCCTTGACTTTACTTTCCTTCACTCTTTCCCATGCTCTCGAAGTAGCGGAGAAAGGTCAACATTGGTTCACATAATTTAATACATGGATAGTGTTAATAAGATTCTTGCAAGGCAGCACACATTAATCAGGTTAGTCTATATTTTTGCTAAATATCAGTATCGTACTAAATGTATCACACACTGTTCAAGCTAGGTCATGTTACTTGCATCACAGCACACTCTGATCAAATGTCTATTGCTGCTGGATTTCAATTCTGTCATGGTAATCTAACGTGACTCCGCTGCCGCAAACGTTCTTCAGAACTTTCCCTTGGAGGACATCAAAACAAAAGGAATACACATAATGTTTATGAAGTTTTGACTTAGCTCGATGTCATTGAAAAGGTACTCGAGATGACGTGCAGCACTTGACTGGTCTTGAAGACCGCGCTCCTGGTTTGGGTCATCACTCTTCTTCTCAAGACACCATCATCAAGTTAATAGCAGTAGTAGTCTGGTTACATCTCTCTCCACAATTACGGCAACATGAGGAAGAGGAAGATGAATGAATCAATTGGACCGTGGGTTCCTGAAACAGATCAAAGGGCCATATGTGTTACCTACACAGCCTGTCTAAAAGACTTGGTTTGTTCATGTTTTATTATCGTTCTCATTCTATTACTGTGTTTCGAAAAATGGGGATTTGGCAACAGCGCACATTCAAACGTACACAACTTGACAACAACACAATGTACATGACTGACACGATACACTCATCTCCGCCCAGGTCCCGTGGAACGATTGTCGATGCAATAATCACAGTCACTTACCTACAAAGACAGGGGAACGGCTTTTCCTCCAAGCGTTCTTCGCTCCATGGACTTGCGGAAAACGACCCTCTCGTGAAACGATTTTAGTTTACGTCAGTACACTTGGATACGTCACATGAATACGTCACTTGGCTACGTCGTGTAATGCGCGAGTAGTCTCGGTTGCCTATTCTATTCTTGACAGGTTCGCGCCTCATAATAATAATTCATGACAATCTCTAACACCATGTCTCCATGCTGTGTCACACATCTCTAACACCATGTCTCCATTCTGTGTCACACATCTCTAACACCATGTCTCCATTCTGTGTCACACATCTCTAACACCATGTCTCCATTCTGTGTCACATATCTCTAACACCATGTCTCCATTCTGTGTCACACATCTCTAACACCATGTCTCTATTCTGTGTCACACATCTCTAACACCATGTCTCGATTCTGTGTCACACATCTCTAACACCATGTCTCTATTCTGTGTCACACATTTCTAACACCATGTCTCCATTCTATGTCACACATCTCTAACACCATGTCTCCATTCTGTGTCACACATCGCTAACACCATGTTTCCATTCTGTGTCACACATCGCTAACACCATGTCTCCATTCTGTGTCACACATCTCTAACACCATGTCTCCATTCAGTGTCACACATCGCGAACACCATGTTTCCATTCTGTGTCACACATCGCTAACACCATGTCTCCATTCTGTGTAACACATCTCCAACACCATGTCTCCATTCTGTGTCACACATCTCTAACACCATGTCTCCATTCTGTGTCACACATCTCTAACACCATGTATCCATTCTGTGTCACACATCTCTAACACCATATCTCCATTCTGTGTCACACATCTCTAACACCAGGTCTCCATTCTGTGTCACACATCTCTAACACCCTGTCTCCATTCTGTGTCACACATCTCTAACACCATGTCTCGATTCTGTGTCACACATCTCTAACACCATGTCTCCATTCTGTGTCACACATCTCTAACACCATGTCTCCATTCTGTGTCACACATCTCTAACACCATGTCTCCATTCTGTGTCACACATCTCTAACACCATGTCTCCATTCTGTGTCACACATCTCTAACACCATGTCTCCATTCTGTGTCACACATCTCTAACACCATGTCTCCATTCTGTGTCACACATCTCTAACACCATGTCTCCATTGTGTGTCACACATCTCTAACACCATGTCTCCATTCTGTGTCACACATCTCTAACACCATGTCTTCATTCTGTGTCACACATCTCGAACACCATGTCTCCATTCTGTGTCACACATCTCTAACACCATGTCTCCATTCTGTGTCACACATCTCTAACACCATGTCTCCATTCTGTGTCACACATCTCTAACACCATGTCTCCATTCTGTGTCACACATCTCTAACACCATGTCTCCATTCTGTGTCACACATCTCTAACACCATGTCTCCATTCTGTGTCACACATCTCTAACACCATGTCTCCATTCTGTGTCACACATCTCTAACACCATGTCTCCATTCTGTGTCACACATCTCTAACACCATGTCTCCATTCTGTGTCACACATCTCTAACACCATGTCTCCATTCTGTGTCACACATCTCTAACACCATGTCTCCATTCTGTGTCACACATCTCTAACACCATGTCTCCATTCTGTGTCACACATCTCTAACACCATGTCTCCATTCTGTGTCACACATCTCTAACACCATGTCTCCATTCTGTGTCACACATCTCTAACACCATGTCTCCATTCTGCGTCACACATCTTTAACACCATGTCTCCATTCTGTGTCACACATCTCTAACACCATGTCTCCATTCTGTGTCACACATCTCTAACACCATGTCTCCATTCTGTGTCACACATCTCTAACACCATGTCTCCATTCTGTGTCACACATCTCTAACACCATGTCTCCATTCTGTGTCACACATCTCTAACACCATGTCTCCATTCTGTGTCACACATCTCTAACATCTCTAACACCATGTCTCCATTCTGTGTCACACATCTCTAACACCATGTCTCCATTCTGTGTCACACATCTCTAACACCATGTCTCCATTCTGTGTCACACATCTCTAACACCATGTCTCCATTCTGTGTCACACATCTCTAACACCATGTCTCCATTCTGTGTCACACATCTCTAACACCATGTCTCCATTCTGTGTCACACATCTCTAACACCATGTCTCCATTCTGTGTCACACATCTCTAACACCATGTCTCCATTCTGTGTCACACATCTCTAACACCATGTCTCCATTCTGTGTCACACATCTCTAACACCATGTCTCCATTCTGTGTCACACATCTCTAACACCATGTCTCCATTCTGTGTCACACATCTCTAACACCATGTCTCCATTCTGTGTCACACATCTCTAACACCATGTCTCCATTCTGTGTCACACATCTCTAACACCATGTCTCCATTCTGTGTCACACATCTCTAACACCATGTCTCCATTCTGTGTCACACATCTCTAACACCATGTCTCCATTCTGTGTCACACATCTTCTCTAACACCATGTCTCCATTCTGTGTCACACATCTCTAACACCATGTCTCCATTCTGTGTCACACATCTCTAACACCATGTCTCCATTCTGTGTCACACATCTCTAACACCATGTCTCCATTCTGTGTCACACATCTCTAACACCATGTCTCCATTCTGTGTCACACATCTCTAACACCATGTCTCCATTCTGTGTCACACATCTCTAACACCATGTCTCCATTCTGTGTCACACATCTCTAACACCATGTCTCCATTCTGTGTCACACATCTCTAACACCATGTCTCCATTCTGTGTCACACATCTCTAACACCATGTCTCCATTCTGTGTCACACATCTCTAACACCATGTCTCCATTCTGTGTCACACATCTCTAACACCATGTCTCCATTCTGTGTCACACATCTCTAACACCATGTCTCCATTCTGTGTCACACATCTCTAACACCATGTCTCCATTCTGTGTCACACATCTCTAACACCATGTCTCCATTCTGTGTCACACATCTCTAACACCATGTCTCCATTCTGTGTCACACATCTCTAACACCATGTCTCCATTCTGTGTCACACATCTCTAACACCATGTCTCCATTCTGTGTCACACATCTCTAACACCATGTCTCCATTCTGTGTCACACATCTCTAACACCATGTCTCCATTCTGTGTCACACATCTCTAACACCATGTCTCCATTCTGTGTCACACATCTCTAACACCATGTCTCCATTCTGTGTCACACATCTCTAACACCATGTCTCCATTCTGTGTCACACATCTCTAACACCATGTCTCCATTCTGCGTCACACATCTTTAACACCATGTCTCCATTCTGTGTCACACATCTCTAACACCATGTCTCCATTCTGTGTCACACATCTCTAACACCATGTCTCCATTCTGTGTCACACATCTCTAACACCATGTCTCCATTCTGTGTCACACATCTCTAACACCATGTCTCCATTCTGTGTCACACATCTCTAACACCATGTCTCCATTCTGTGTCACACATCTCTAACACCATGTCTCCATTCTGTGTCACACATCTCTAACACCATGTCTCCATTCTGTGTCACACATCTCTAACACCATGTCTCCATTCTGTGTCACACATCTCTAACACCATGTCTCCATTCTGTGTCACACATCTCTAACACCATGTCTCCATTCTGTGTCACACATCTCTAACACCATGTCTCCATTCTGTGTCACACATCTCTAACACCATGTCTCCATTCTGTGTCACACATCTCTAACACCATGTCTCCATTCTGTGTCACACATCTCTAACACCATGTCTCCATTCTGTGTCACACATCTCTAACACCATGTCTCCATGCTGTGTCACACATCTCTAACACCATGTCTCCATTCTGTGTCACACATCTCTAACACCATGTCTCCATTCTGTGTCACACATCTCTAACACCATGTCTCCATTCTGTGTCACACATCTCTAACACCATGTCTCCATTCTGTGTCACACATCTCTAACACCATGTCTCCATTCTGTGTCACACATCTCTAACACCATGTCTCCATTCTGTGTCACACATCTCTAACACCATGTCTCCATTCTGTGTCACACATCTCTAACACCATGTCTCCATTCTGTGTCACACATCTCTAACACCATGTCTCCATTCTGTGTCACACATCTCTAACACCATGTCTCCATTCTGTGTCACACATCTCTAACACCATGTCTCCATTCTGTGTCACACATCTCTAACACCATGTCTCCATTCTGTGTCACACATCTCTAACACCATGTCTCCATTCTGTGTCACACATCTCTAACACCATGTCTCCATTCTGTGTCACACATCTCTAACACCATGTCTCCATTCTGTGTCACACATCTCTAACACCATGTCTCCATTCTGTGTCACACATCTCTAACACCATGTCTCCATTCTGTGTCACACATCTCTAACACCATGTCTCCATTCTGTGTCACACATCTCTAACACCATGTCTCCATTCTGTGTCACACATCTCTAACACCATGTCTCCATTCTGTGTCACACATCTCTAACACCATGTCTCCATTCTGTGTCACACATCTCTAACACCATGTCTCCATTCTGTGTCACACATCTCTAACACCATGTCTCCATTCTGTGTCACACATCTCTAACACCATGTCTCCATTCTGTGTCACACATCTCTAACACCATGTCTCCATTCTGTGTCACACATCTCTAACACCATGTCTCCATTCTGTGTCACACATCTCTAACACCATGTCTCCATTCTGTGTCACACATCTCTAACACCATGTCTCCATTCTGTGTCACACATCTCTAACACCATGTCTCCATTCTGTGTCACACATCTCTAACACCATGTCTCCATTCTGTGTCACACATCTCTAACACCATGTCTCCATTCTGTGTCACACATCTCTAACACCATGTCTCCATTCTGTGTCACACATCTCTAACACCATGTCTCCATTCTGTGTCACACATCTCTAACACCATGTCTCCATTCTGTGTCACACATCTCTAACACCATGTCTCCATTCTGTGTCACACATCTCTAACACCATGTCTCCATTCTGTGTCACACATCTCTAACACCATGTCTCCATTCTGTGTCACACATCTCTAACACCATGTCTCCATTCTGTGTCACACATCTCTAACACCATGTCTCCATTCTGTGTCACACATCTCTAACACCATGTCTCCATTCTGTGTCACACATCTCTAACACCATGTCTCCATTCTGTGTCACACATCTCTAACACCATGTCTCCATTCTGTGTCACACATCTCTAACACCATGTCTCCATTCTGTGTCACACATCTCTAACACCATGTCTCCATTCTGTGTCACACATCTCTAACACCATGTCTCCATTCTGTGTCACACATCTCTAACACCATGTCTCCATTCTGTGTCACACATCTCTAACACCATGTATCCATTCTGTGTCACACATCTCTAACACCATGTCTCCATTCTGTGTCACACATCTCTAACACCATGTCTCCATTCTGTGTCACACATCTCTAACACCATGTCTCCATTCTGTGTCACACATCTCTAACACCATGTCTCCATTCTGTGTCACACATCTCTAACACCATGTCTCCATTCTGTGTCACACATCTCTAACACCATGTCTCCATTCTGTGTCACACATCTCTAACACCATGTCTCCATTCTGTGTCACACATCTCTAACACCATGTCTCCATTCTGTGTCACACATCTCTAACACCATGTCTCCATTCTGTGTCACACATCTCTAACACCATGTCTCCATTCTGTGTCACACATCTCTAACACCATGTCTCCATTCTGTGTCACACATCTCTAACACCATGTCTCCATTCTGTGTCACACATCTCTAACACCATGTCTCCATTCTGTGTCACACATCTCTAACACCATGTCTCCATTCTGTGTCACACATCTCTAACACCATGTCTCCATTCTGTGTCACACATCTCTAACACCATGTCTCCATTCTGTGTCACACATCTCTAACACCATGTCTCCATTCTGTGTCACACATCTCTAACACCATGTCTCCATTCTGTGTCACACATCTCTAACACCATGTCTCCATTCTGTGTCACACATCTCTAACACCATGTCTCCATTCTTTGTCACACATCTCTAACACCATGTCTCCATTCTGTGTCACACATCTCTAACACCATGTCTCCATTCTGTGTCACACATCTCTAACACCATGTCTCCATTCTGTGTCACACATCTCTAACACCATGTCTCCATTCTGTGTCACACATCTCTTACACCATGTCTCCATTCTGTGTCACACATCTCTAACACCATGTCTCCATTCTGTGTCACACATCTCTAACACCATGTCTCCATTCTGTGTCACACATCTCTAACACCATGTCTCCATTCTGTGTCACACATCTCTAACACCATGTCTCCATTCTGTGTCACACATCTCTAACACCATGTCTCCATTCTGTGTCACACATCTCTAACACCATGTCTCCATTCTGTGTCACACATCTCTAACACCATGTCTCCATTCTGTGTCACACATCTCTAACACCATGTCTCCATTCTGTGTCACACATCTCTAACACCATGTCTCCATTCTGTGTCACACATCTCTAACACCATGTCTCCATTCTGTGTCACACATCTCTAACACCATGTCTCCATTCTGTGTCACACATCTCTAACACCATGTCTCCATTCTGTGTCACACATCTCTAACACCATGTCTCCATTCTGTGTCACACATCTCTAACACCATGTCTCCATTCTGTGTCACACATCTCTAACACCATGTCTCCATTCTGTGTCACACATCTCTAACACCATGTCTCCATTCTGTGTCACACATCTCTAACACCATGTCTCCATTCTGTGTCACACATCTCTAACACCATGTCTCCATTCTGTGTCACACATCTCTAACACCATGTCTCCATTCTGTGTCACACATCTCTAACACCATGTCTCCATTCTGTGTCACACATCTCTAACACCATGTCTCCATTCTGTGTCACACATCTCTAACACCATGTCTCCATTCTGTGTCACACATCTCTAACACCATGTCTCCATTCTGTGTCACACATCTCTAACACCATGTCTCCATTCTGTGTCACACATCTCTAACACCATGTCTCCATTCTGTGTCACACATCTCTAACACCATGTCTCCATTCTGTGTCACACATCTCTAACACCATGTCTCCATTCTGTGTCACACATCTCTAACACCATGTCTCCATTCTGTGTCACACATCTCTAACACCATGTCTCCATTCTGTGTCACACATCTCTAACACCATGTCTCCATTCTGTGTCACACATCTCTAACACCATGTCTCCATTCTGTGTCACACATCTCTAACACCATGTCTCCATGTTGTGTCACACATCTCTAACACCATGTCTTTATTCTGTGTCACACATCTCTAACACCATGTCTTAATTCTGTGTCACACATCTCTAACACCATGTCTCCATGTTGTGTCACACATCTCTAACACCATGTCTCCATTCTGTGACACACATCTCTAACACCATGTCTCCATTCTGTGTCACATATCTCTAACACCATGTCTCCATTCTGTGTCACACATCTCTAACACCATGTCTCCATTCTGTGTCACACATCTCTAACACCATGTCTCCATTCTGTGTCACACATCTCTAACACCATGTCTCCATTCTGTGTCACACATCTCTAACACCATGTCTCCATTCTGTGTCACACATCTCTAACACCATGTCTCCATTCTGTGTCACACATCTCTAACACCATGTCTCCATTCTGTGTCACACATCTCTAACACCATGTCTCCATTCTGTGTCACACATCTCTAACACCATGTCTCCATTCTGTGTCACATATCTCTAACACCATGTCTCCATTATGTGTCACACATCTCTAACACCATGTCTCCATTCTGTGTCACATATCTCTAACACCATGTCTCCATTCTGTGTCACACATCTCTAACACCATGTCTCCATTCTGTGTCACACATCTCTAACACCATGTCTCCATTCTGTGTCACACATCTCTAACACCATGTCTCCATTCTGTGTCACACATCTCTAACACCATGTCTCCATTCTGTGTCACACATCTCTAACACCATGTCTCCATTCTGTGTCACACATCTCTAACACCATGTCTCCATTCTGTGTCACACATCTCTAACACCATGTCTCCATTATGTGTCACACATCTCTAACACCATGTCTCCATTCTGTGTCACACATCTCTAACACCATGTCTCCATTCTGTGTCACACATCTCTAACACCATGTCTCCATTCTGTGTCACACATCTCTAACACCATGTCTCCATTCTGTGTCACACATCTCTAACACCATGTCTCCATTCTGTGTCACACATCTCTAACACCATGTCTCCATTCTGTGACACACATCTCTAACACCATGTCTCCATTCTGTGTCACACATCTCTAACACCATGTCTACTTGTTGTGTCACACATCTCTAACACCATGTCTTTATTCTGTGTCACACATCTCTAACACCATGTCTCCATTATGTGTCACACATCTCTTACACCATGTCTCCATTCTGTGTCACACATCTCTAACACCATGTCTCCTCTGTGTCACACATCTCGAGCACCATGTCTCCATTCTGTGTCACACATCTCTAACACCATGTCTCCATTCTGTGTCACACATCTCTAACACCATGTCTCCATTCTGTGTCACACATCTCTAACACCATGTCTCCATTCTGTGTCACATATCTCTAACACCATGTCTCCATTCTGTGTCACACATCTCTTACACCATGTCTCCATTCTGTGTCACACATCTCTAACACCATGTCTCCATTCTGTGTCACACATCTCTAACACCATGTCTCCATTCTGTGTCACACATCTCTAACACCATGTCTCCATTCTGTGTCACACATCTCTAACACCATGTCTCCAATCTGTGTCACACATCGCTAACACCATGTCTCCATTCTGTGTCACACATCTCTAACACCATGTCTCCATTCTGTGTCACACATCTCTAACACCATGTCTCCATTCTGTGTCACACATCTCTAACACCATGTCTCCATTCTGTGTCACACATCTCTAACACCATGTCTCCATTCTGTGTCACACATCTCTAACGCCATGTCTCCATTCTGCGTCACACATCTCTAACACCATGTCTCCATTCTGTGTCACACATCTCTAACACCATGTCTCCATTCTGTGTCACACATCTCTAACACCGTATCTCCATTCTGTGTCACACATCTCTAACACCATGTCTCCATTCTGTGTCACACATCTCTAACACCATGTCTCCATTCTGTGTCACACATCTCTAACACCATGTCTCCATTCTGTGTCACACATCTCTAACACCATGTCTCCATTCTGTGTCACACATCTCTAACACCATGTCTCCATTCTGTGTCACACATCTCTAACACCATGTCTCCATTCTGTGTCACACATCTCTAACACCATGTCTCCATTCTGTGTCACACATCTCTAACACCATGTCTCCATTCTGTGTCACACATCTCTAACACCATGTCTCTATTCTGTGTCACACATCTCTAACACCATGTCTCCATTCTGTGTCACACATCTCTAACACCATGTCTCCATTCTGTGTCACACATCTCTAACACCATGTCTCCATTCTGTGTCACACATCTCTAACACCATGTCTCCATTCTGTGTCACACATCTCTAACACCATGTCTCCATTCTGTGTCACACATCTCTAACACCATGTCTCCATTCTGTGTCACACATCTCTAACACCATGTCTCCATTCTGTGTCACACATCTCTAACACCATGTCTCCATTCTGTGTCACACATCTCTAACACCATGTCTCCATTCTGTGTCACACATCTCTAACACCATGTCTCCATTCTGTGTCACACATCTCTAACACCATGTCTCCATTCTGTGTCACACATCTCTAACACCATGTCTCCATTCTGTGTCACACATCTCTAACACCATGTCTCCATTCTGTGTCACACATCTCTAACACCATGTCTCCATTCTGTGTCACACATCTTCTCTAACACCATGTCTCCATTCTGTGTCACACATCTCTAACACCATGTCTCCATTCTGTGTCACACATCTCTAACACCATGTCTCCATTCTGTGTCACACATCTCTAACACCATGTCTCCATTCTGTGTCACACATCTCTAACACCATGTCTCCATTCTGTGTCACACATCTCTAACACCATGTCTCCATTCTGTGTCACACATCTCTAACACCATGTCTCCATTCTGTGTCACACATCTCTAACACCATGTCTCCATTCTGTGTCACACATCTCTAACACCATGTCTCCATTCTGTGTCACACATCTCTAACACCATGTCTCCATTCTGTGTCACACATCTCTAACACCATGTCTCCATTCTGTGTCACACATCTCTAACACCATGTCTCCATTCTGTGTCACACATCTCTAACACCATGTCTCCATTCTGTGTCACACATCTCTAACACCATGTCTCCATTCTGTGTCACACATCTCTAACACCATGTCTCCATTCTGTGTCACACATCTCTAACACCATGTCTCCATTCTGTGTCACACATCTCTAACACCATGTCTCCATTCTGTGTCACACATCTCTAACACCATGTCTCCATTCTGTGTCACACATCTCTAACACCATGTCTCCATTCTGTGTCACACATCTCTAACACCATGTCTCCATTCTGTGTCACACATCTCTAACACCATGTCTCCATTCTGTGTCACACATCTCTAACACCATGTCTCCATTCTGTGTCACACATCTCTAACACCATGTCTCCATTCTGTGTCACACATCTCTAACACCATGTCTCCATTCTGTGTCACACATCTCTAACACCATGTCTCCATTCTGTGTCACACATCTCTAACACCATGTCTCCATTCTGTGTCACACATCTCTAACACCATGTCTCCATTCTGTGTCACACATCTCTAACACCATGTCTCCATTCTGTGTCACACATCTCTAACACCATGTCTCCATTCTGTGTCACACATCTCTAACACCATGTCTCCATTCTGTGTCACACATCTCTAACACCATGTCTCCATTCTGTGTCACACATCTCTAACACCATGTCTCCATTCTGTGTCACACATCTCTAACACCATGTCTCCATTCTGTGTCACACATCTCTAACACCATGTCTCCATTCTGTGTCACACATCTCTAACACCATGTCTCCATTCTGTGTCACACATCTTTAACACCATGTCTCCATTCTGTGTCACACATCTCTAACACCATGTCTCCATTCTGTGTCACACATCTCTAACACCATGTCTCCATTCTGTGTCACACATCTCTAACACCATGTCTCCATTCTGTGTCACACATCTCTAACACCATGTCTCCATTCTGTGTCACACATCTCTAACACCATGTCTCCATTCTGTGTCACACATCTCTAACACCATGTCTCCATTCTGTGTCACACATCTCTAACACCATGTCTCCATTCTGTGTCACACATCTCTAACACCATGTCTCCATTCTGTGTCACACATCTCTAACACCATGTCTCCATTCTGTGTCACACATCTCTAACACCATGTCTCCATTCTGTGTCACACATCTCTAACACCATGTCTCCATTCTGTGTCACACATCTCTAACACCATGTCTCCATTCTGTGTCACACATCTCTAACACCATGTCTCCATTCTGTGTCACACATCTCTAACACCATGTCTCCATTCTGTGTCACACATCTCTAACACCATGTCTCCATTCTGTGTCACACATCTCCAACACCATGTCTCCATTCTGTGTCACACATCTCTAACATCATGTCTCCATTCTGTGTCACACATCTCTAACACCATGTCTCCATTCTGTGTCACACATCTCTAACACCATGTCTCCATTCTGTGTCACACATCTCTAACACCATGTCTCCATTCTGTGTCACACATCTCTAACACCATGTCTCCATTCTGTGTCACACATCTCTAACACCATGTCTCCATTCTGTGTCACACATCTCTAACACCATGTCTCCATTCTGTGTCACACATCTCTAACACCATGTCTCCATTCTGTGTCACACATCTCTAACACCATGTCTCCATTCTGTGTCACACATCTCTAACACCATGTCTCCATTCTGTGTCACACATCTCTAACATCATGTCTCCATTCTGTGTCACACATCTCTTACACCATGTCTCCATTCTGTGTCACACATCTCTAACACCATGTCTCCATTCTGTGTCACACATCTCTTACACCATGTCTCCATTCTGTGTCACACATCTCTAACACCATGTCTCCATTCTGTGTCACACATCTCTAACACCATGTCTCCATTCTGTGTCACACATCTCTAACACCATGTCTCCATTCTGTGTTACACATCTCTAACACCATGTCTCCATTCTGTGTCACACATCTCTTACACCATGTCTCCATTCTGTGTCACACATCTCTTACACCATGTCTCCATTCTGTGTCACACATCTCTAACACCATGTCTCCATTCTGTGTCACACATCTCTAACACCATGTCTCCATTCTGTGTCACACATCTCTAACACCGTATCTCCATTCTGTGTCACACATCTCTAACACCATGTCTCCATTCTGTGTCACACATCTCTAACACCATGTCTCCATTCTGTGTCACACATCTCTAACACCATGTCTCCATTCTGTGTCACACATCTCTAACACCATGTCTCCATTCTGTGTCACACATCTCTAACACCATGTCTCCATTCTGTGTCACACATCTCTAACACCATGTCTCCATTCTGTGTCACACATCTCTAACACCATGTCTCCATTCTGTGTCACACATCTCTAACACCATGTCTCCATTCTGTGTCACACATCTCTAACACCATGTCTCTATTCTGTGTCACACATCTCTAACACCATGTCTCCATTCTGTGTCACACATCTCTAACACCATGTCTCTATTCTGTGTCACACATTTCTAACACCATGTCTCCATTCTGTGTCACACATCTCTAACACCATGTCTCCATTCTGTGTCACACATCTCTAACACCATGTCTCCATTCTGTGTCACACATCTCTAACACCATGTCTCCATTCTGTGTCACACATCTCTAACACCATGTCTCCATTATGTGTCACACATCTCTAACACCATGTTTCCATTCTGTGTCACACATCTCTAACACCATGTCTCCATTCTGTGTCACATCTCTAACACCATGTCTCCATTCTGTGTAACACATCTCTAACACAATGTCTCCATTCTGTGTCACACATCTCTAACACCATGTCTCCATTCTGTGTCACACATCTCTAACACCATGTCTCCATTCTGTGTCACACATCTCTAACACCATGTCTCCATTCTGTGTCACATATCTCTAACACCATGTCTCCATTCTGTGTCACACATCTCTAACACCATGTCTCCATTCTGTGTCACATCTCTAACACCATGTCTCCATTCTGTGTCACACATCTCTAACACCATGTCTCCATTCTGTGTCACACATCTGTAACACCATGTCTCCATTATGTGTCACACATCTCTAACACCATGTTTCCATTCTGTGTCACACATCTCTAACACCATGTCTCCATTCTGTGTCACACATCTCTAACACCATGTCTCCATTCTGTGTCACACATCTCTAACACCATGTCTCCATTCTGTGTCACACATCTCTAACACCATGTCTCCATTCTGTGTCACACATCTCTAACACCATGTCTCCATTCTGTGTAACACATCTCTAACACCATGTCTCCATTCTGTGTCACACATCTCTAACACCATGTCTCCATTCTGTGTCACATCTCTAACACCATGTCTCCATTCTGTGTCACACATCTCTAACACCATGTCTCCATTCTGTGTCACACATCTCTAACACCACGTCTCCATTCTGTGTCACACATCTCTAACACCATGTCTCCATTCTGTGTCACACATCTCTAACACCATGTCTCCATTCTGTGTCACACATCTCTAACACCATGTCTCCATTCTGTGTCACACATCTCTAACACCATGTCTCCATTCTGTGTCACACATCTCTAACACCATGTCTCCATTCTGTGTCACACATCTCTAACACCATGTCTCCATTCTGTGTCACACATCTCTAACACCATGTCTCCATTCTGTGTCACATATCTCTAACACAATGTCTCCATTCTGTGTCACACATCTCTAACACCATGTCTCCATTCTGTGTCACACATCTCTAACACCATGTCTCCATTGTGTGTCACACATCTCTAACACCATGTCTCCATTCTGTGTCACACATCTCTAACACCATGTCTCCATTCTGTGTCACACATCTCTAACACCATGTCTCCATTCTGTGTCACACATCTCTAACACCATGTCTCCATTCTGTGTCACACATCTCTAACACCATGTCTCCATTCTGTGTCACACATCTCTAACACCATGTCTCCATTCTGTGTCACACATCTCTAACACCATGTCTCCATTCTGTGTCACACATCTCTAACACCATGTCTCCATTCTGTGTCACACATCTCTAACACCATGTCTCCATTCTGTGTCACACATCTCTAACACCATGTCTCCATTCTGTGTCACACATCTCTAACACCATGTCTCCATTCTGTGTCACACATCTCTAACACCATGTCTCCATTCTGTGTCACACATCTCGAACACCATGTCTCCATTCTGTGTCACACATCTCTAACACCATGTCTCCATTCTGTGTCACACATCTCTAACACCATGTCTCCATTCTGTGTCACACATCTCTAACACCCTGTCTCCATTCTGTGTCACACATCTCTAACACCATGTCTCCATTCTGTGTCACACATCTCTAACACCATGTCTCCATTCTGTGTCACACATCTCTAACACCATGTCTCCATTCTGTGTCACACATCTCTAACACCATGTCTCCATTCTGTGTCACACATCTCTAACACCATGTCTCCATTCTGTGTCACACATCTCTAACACCATGTCTCCATTCTGTGTCACACATCTCTAACACCATGTCTCCATTCTGTGTAACACATCTCTAACACCATGTCTCCATTCTGTGTCACACATCTCTGACACCATGTCTCCATTCTGTGTCACACATCTCTAACACCATGTCTCCATTCTGTGTCACACATCTCTAACACCATGTCTCCATTCTGTGTCACACATCTCTAACACCATGTCTCCATTCTGTGTCACACATCTCTAACACCATGTCTCCATTCTGTGTCACACATCTCTAACACCATGTCTCCATTCTGTGTCACACATCTCTAACACCATGTCTCCATTCTGTGTCACACATCTCTAACACCATGTCTCCATTCTGTGTCACACATCTCTAACACCATGTCTCCATTCTGTGTCACACATCTCTAACACCATGTCTCCATTCTGTGTCACACATCTCTAACACCATGTCTCCATTCTGTGTCACACATCTCTAACACCATGTCTCCATTCTGTGTCACACATCTCTAACACCATGTCTCCATTCTGTGTCACACATCTCTTACACCATGTCTCCATTCTGTGTCACACATCTCTAACACCATGTCTCCATTCTGTGTCACACATCTCTTACACCATGTCTCCATTCTGTGTCACACATCTCTAACACCATGTCTCCATTCTGTGTCACACATCTCTAACACCATGTCTCCATTCTGTGTCACACATCTCTAACACCATGTCTCCATTCTGTGTTACACATCTCTAACACCATGTCTCCATTCTGTGTCACACATCTCTTACACCATGTCTCCATTCTGTGTCACACATCTCTTACACCATGTCTCCATTCTGTGTCACACATCTCTAACACCATGTCTCCATTCTGTGTCACACATCTCTAACACCATGACTCCATTCTGTGTCACACATCTCTAACACCATGTCTCCATTCTGTGTCACACATCTCTAACACCATGTCTCCATTCTGTGTCACACATCTCTAACACCCTGTCTCCATTCTGTGTCACACATCTCTAACACCATGTCTCCATTCTGTGTCACACATCTCTAACACCATGTCTCCATTCTGTGTCACACATCTCTAACACCATGTCTCCATTCTGTGTCACACATCTCTTACACCATGTCTCCATTCTGTGTCACACATCTCTAACACCGTATCTCCATTCTGTGTCACACATCTCTAACACCATGTCTCCATTCTGTGTCACACATCTCTAACACCATGTCTCCATTCTGTGTCACACATCTCTAACACCGTATCTCCATTCTGTGTCACACATCTCTAACACCATGTCTCCATTCTGTGTCACACATCTCTAACACCATGTCTCCATTCTGTGTCACACATCTCTAACACCATGTCTTTATTCTGTGTCACACATCTCTAACACCATGTCTTAATTCTGTGTCACACATCTCTAACACCATGTCTCCATTCTGTGTCACACATCTCTAACACCATGTCTCCATTCTGTGTCACACATCTCTAACACCATGTCTCCATTCTGTGTCACACATCTCTAACACCATGTCTCCATTCTGTGTCACACATCTCTAACACCATGTCTCCATTCTGTGTCACACATCTCTAACACCATGTCTCTATTCTGTGTCACACATTTCTAACACCATGTCTCCATTCTATGTCACACATCTCTAAAACCATGTCTCCATTCTGTGTCACACATCTCTAACACCATGTCTCCATTCTGTGTCACACATCTCTAACACCATGTCTCCATTCTGTGTCACACATCTCTAACACCATGTCTCCATTCTGTGTCACACATCTCTAACACAATGTCTCCATTATGTGTCATGTGTCACACATCTCTAACACCATGTCTCCATTCTGTGTCACACATCTCTAACACCATGTCTCCATTCTCTGTCACACATCTCTAACACCATGTCTCCATTCTGTGTCACACATCTCTAACACCATGTCTCCATTCTGTGTCACACATCTCTAACACCATGTCTCCATTCTGCGTCACACATCTCTAACACCATGTCTCCATTCTGTGTCACACATCTCTAACACCATGTCTCCATTCTGTGTCACACATTTCTAACACCATGTCTCCATTCTGTGTCACACATCTCTAACACCATGTCTCTATTCTGTGTCACACATCTCTAACACCATGTCTCCATTTTGTGTCACACATCTCTAACACCATGTCTCCATTCTGTGTCACACATTTCTAACACCATGTCTCCATTCTGTGTCACACATCTCTAACACCATGTCTCCATTCTGTGTCACACATCTCTAACACCATGTCTCCATTCTGTGTCACACATCTCTAACACCATGTCTCCATTCTGTGTCACACATCTCTAACACCATGTCTCCATTCTGTGTCACACATCTCTAACACCATGTCTCCATTCTGTGTCACACATCGCTAACACCATGTTTCCATTCTGTGTCACACATCTCTAACACCATGTCTCCATTCTGTGTCACACATCTCTTACACCATGTCTCCATTCTGTGTCACACATCTCTAACACCATGTCTCCATTCTGTGTCACACATCTCTTACACCATGTCTCCATTCTGTGTCACACATCTCTAACACCATGTCTCCATTGTGTGTCACACATCTCTAACACCATGTCTCCATTCTGTGTCACACATCTCTAACACCATGTCTCCATTCTGTGTTACACATCTCTAACACCATGTCTCCATTCTGTGTCACACATCTCTTACACCATGTCTCCATTCTGTGTCACACATCTCTTACACCATGTCTCCATTCTGTGTCACACATCTCTAACACCATGTCTCCATTCTGTGTCACACATCTCTAACACCATGTCTCCATTCTGTGTCACACATCTCTAACACCGTATCTCCATTCTGTGTCACACATCTCTAACACCAGGTCTCCATTCTGTGTCACACATCTCTAACACCCTGTCTCCATTCTGTGTCACACATCTCTAACACCATGTCTCCATTCTGTGTCACACATCTCTAACACCATGTCTCCATTCTGTGTCACACATCTCTAACACCATGTCTCCATTCTGTGTCACACATCTCTGACACCATGTCTCCATTCTGTGTCACACATCTCTAACACCATGTCTCCATTCTGTGTCACACATCTCTAACACCATGTCTCCATTCTGTGTCACACATCTCTAACACCATGTCTCTATTCTGTGTCACACATCTCTAACACCATGTCTCCATTCTGTGTCACACATCTCTAACACCATGTCTCTATTCTGTGTCACACATTTCTAACACCATGTCTCCATTCTATGTCACACATCTCTAACACCATGTTTCCATTCTGTGTCACACATCGCTAACACCATGTCTCCATTCTGTGCAACACATCTCTAACACCATGTCTCCATTCTGTGTCACACATCTCTAACACCATGTCTCCATTCAGTGTCACACATCGCTAACACCATGTTTCCATTCTGTGTCACACATCGCTAACACCATGTCTCCATTCTGTGTCACACATCTCTAACACCATGTCTCCATTCAGTGTCACACATCTCTTACACCATGTCTCCATTCTGTGTCACACATCTCTAACACCATGTCTCCATTCTGTGTCACACATCTCTTACACCATGTCTCCATTCTGTGTCACACATCTCTAACACCATGTCTACATTCTGTGTCACACATCTCTAACACCATGTCTCCATTCTGTGTCACACATCTCTAACACCATGTCTCCATTCTGTGTCACACATCTCTTACACCATGTCTCCATTCTGTGTCACACATCTCTAACACCATGTCTCCTCTGTGTCACACATCTCTTACACCATGTCTACATTCTGTGTCACACATCTCTAACACCATGTCTCCATTCTGTGTCACACATCTCTAACACCATGTCTCCATTCTGTGTCACACATCTCTAACACCGTATCTCCATTCTGTGTCACACATCTCTAACACCAGGTCTCCATTCTGTGTCACACATCTCTAACACCCTGTCTCCATTCTGTGTCACACATCTCTAACACCATGTCTCGATTCTGTGTCACACATCTCTAACACCATGTCTCCATTCTGTGTCACACATCTCTAACACCATGTCTCCATTCTGTGTCACACATCTCTAACACCATGTCTCAATTCTGTGTCACACATCTCTAACACCATGACTCCATTCTGTGTCACATATCTCTAACACCATGCCTCCATTCTGTGTCACACATCTCTAACACCATGTCTCCATTCTGTGACACACATCTCTAACACCATGTCTCCATTGTGTGTAACACATCTCTGACACCATGTCTCCATTCTGTGTCACAGTCCAGCTCACATACGGCTGGTATCACAGCTAGCGCAGCCTGGTCCAGCTAACATACAGCTGGTATCACAGCTAGCGCAGCGAGTTCCACACCTGTACCTGTGGTGTGCCACTGTTTATAACGACGACATACCCCCAGCACTGCAGACACAGGTGTTCACTGTCCCCCTCCGCTCGGCGCCCGCCGTCCTTCGTGAAATACAGCAAGGAGTTCAAGGGTATGACTTTGTCCACGACTACAGCGACAGCGGCGTGCCTGCCCCCGGGGACGGGCTGAGCGTGATACGGCTGAGTCACCATGGCAACGCTCACACAGGTCGGTGGCCGTTGGACTGCGCACAGTGTGGTCAGGATATCGCTGCCGTGCTGCGCCGTCTGGGTGTGGGTGAGTTGTGTAGCTGATGATGATGGTCGTGGTGGTGATGGTGATGATGATGATGATGGTGGTGGTGGTGGAGGTGGTTGTGGTGATGATAATGATGGTGGTGGTGGTGGTGATATTGTGGGAGGTTTGAGTGAAGGGTATAAACATTCCCGTTTCCCTACAGGTGTGTTATCATCCCACCCCCGCCTCACACACTCACACACGAGAAAATCAGTCTGCCAGGGAAAACAGAAGACTAGCACATCAACCACAATTACGTCATTTCAATTGACGTAAAATACAGAATTACGTCATGACGTCTTAGTTTTGCTGTCTGTGTTTGTTGAAAATTGCAAACTTTGAGATAATTTTATAACTCAGGTGCGCGTGCATGCTCGTGTGTGTGTGTGTGTGTGTGTGGGGGGGGGGGGTGGTGTCAGAAAACAAGTATACGGATGTGTTGTTTCTTGAAATGTAACATATGTTTGCTTGCATATATATCAATATTTATCAGGCTAGATGTTTAACCGTTCCAACGGTCTTTCCCTGCAGGTAGCATCGTCGCCAACAGTCCCTCCCGGCTGAGCTACAGTGATGTGTTCGTCCTGACCAGAAGCGACGATCTACATGATGACGTCACGGATGAGGCAGGGCGGGTGACGTCACCAGCTAGCGGCGTGGTGCAGGGACTGAAGGATGCAGGTGTACCGGTGAGTGTGTTGGGGTTACAAGACTGGAGACACAACTGGGCGAGGTGGGAGCGAGCTGTGCAGGACGTGGTGGTGGCGGCAACGGACACAGTGACAGTAGCGAGGTATGACTGGGTGAAAGGCCTGGAGCGGCGCGTGGTGGCCGTGGTACAGGGCAGACATCAGGATGATGATGATGTAGGGAGGACTGATGAGCAGACTGATCATAATGACAGGCTGAATGCAGTATCACGCTGCACCACACAGCTCATCACGGTCCGCACGCCTCCTGTCACCACCACCACCACCCCACCATCCCATACAACAACCACTGCGACCACTACGACTACCCACGCCACAACCTAACACAACAACCACTACCACTGCCACTACCGCAACGACCACCGACACCACCAGCGACGCGACAACAACCACAACCACCACCAACAAGCGGAGGAGATTCAACAACGACACCACAACAACAACAACAACAACAACAACAACAACAACATTAGTGTCGCCCAAAACACATGTGTTTTACTTCCTGGTTGGTATCGCGGATTGTTCACAGAATGTTATCACTTGGAGATTTTCTTGCAAGATTTCGTCACGTTCTATGACGCAAAACAAGAATTGACGTCATCTTGATTGTGTTTTACCTCATTCAGATCTTGGCGCGCTGACTGCCCTTCAACACTGTTTCCCCTGTTGCATTTATTTGTTGAGATGCACGGCTTTTTAATGTTCACGACACGTGCACCACTTGTGTGACTTTCACCGATGGTCACCCTGTTAAAACAATAATGACAAGTACCGTAATGGTATATTGTTTACTGAAACACCTCTGACCGTTACCGCTGTGGTCTTTTGTGCACTGAAACACCTGTGTCATTTACTGCCGTGTGGTTTATTGGTCTTTTGTTGCTTATAACACCTGTCACCTGTACTGACATGGCCTGAAACACCTGTGACTGTAGCGCTAAGGTGTATGCTATCGCTCAGTGAAACACCCGTGATGTAGCGTTCACTAGACACCTGTGACTTTACCGCTGTGTTGTAGCGTTCACTAGACACCTGTGACTTTACCGCTGTGTTGTAGCGTTCACTAGACACCTGTGACTTTACCGCTGTGTTGTAGCGTTCACTGTAGCACTTGTAGCCTTCAAGGATGTGATGGATTGTTCACTGAAACACCAGTGACCAGAGACGAGTTGCCCAGAGCGGTTCGCCACGGGTCGCTCGCAGTGCGAATGACAAAAAGCCGTTTGTTAGGGCAGTGCAGGAAAGCGCTCGCGAAGCACTCAGCGAGCGGCTTTGGTATATATATGCTCGCCCACCGCCCGCCGCGTTATCCAAGATGGCGGCGGTGTTTACACTGCGATGCCGTGTAGCGTGTTTCGATCTTCTCGGCGTGGTTTTCGACGTGACCCGAGGGATCCACCGCTTTTCAAGGTTCAGGGACTACCCCAGCTAAATTTCCCATCATAACTACATTCTCTCTGACGATTTCACTGACCGAATCGTCTACTAGTTTAAGAAGTACAACATTTTTCATATCTCGCAGTAATCGTGCTTTTTTCGTCGTCATCGTGAAGCGATTTGCCTCGTTGTGAGCCCGTTGCATAGACCAATCCAGAGCAACTTTTCTCTGAGCGGGCTATTGTGATTCTGAGCAACGCATAGCTGTAGTAACTGACAACAAGCAGTGAAAGTCACGTGACAGCTTGTGAAGTAGACTTCTCTACTTAGATTGCTCAGCGTGAGGGATTGCTACGCTGTGCTGTTTGCTGACAGTGAGAAATGACACGTGGCTTGTGTTCACCGTCACGTGGACTGCTTGGCCCAGTTAGTTCGCTCTTCAGGGAAATAAACAAACACTGAGCACAGTTAGTTAGCAAGTAATAGTGATTGTGATATTTCACTGTGCGTGCGATGGGAAAATGTGTGCTATAGACGTAAAGACACATGTGAATAACTTTGATATGCAGTAGACTACAGAATTCTTTCAACAATAGCTATAACTGACTATTCATTATGTCAGTCTATGAGCATACGTTTTGAGTGTGATTCTGAACCTTTTTAGTCTGACTGTCGTTTACAATGTTTAATGTTGCTTGAAAAGTAGAATGCAAAAAAGGCATTTGTCAACAACAACAAAATCACTCACAACATGTTTGAATAAAAATATTTTTACTCTTCTATCTGTCTTAATTAGTGTGTGTGTGTGTGTGTGTGTGTGTGTGTGTGTGTGTGTGTGTGTGTGTGTGTGTGTGTGTGTGTGTGTGTGTGTGATGTGTGTGTGTGTGTGTGTGTGTGTGTGATGTGTGTGTGTTTGTGTGTGTGTGTGTGTGATGTGGTGTGTTAGTGTGTGTGCTGGGTGTGTGTGTGTGATGTGTGTGTGTGACGTGTGTGGGCTGTGAGTGTGTGTGCTGTGTGTGTGTGTGTGTGTGTGTGTGATGTGTGTGTGTGTGTGTGTGATGTGTGTGTGTGTTTGTGTGTGTGTGTGTGTGATGTGGTGTGTGTGTGTGTGTGATGTGTGTGTGTGTGTGACGTGTGTGTGTGATGTGTGTGTGATGTGTGTGTGTGTGGTGTGTGTGTGTGATGTGTGTGTGGTGTGTGTGTGTGCGTGTGTGTGTGTGTGGCCGCGTGACACATTTTTAATATAAAACAACACACACGCTCTACATAATTAGGTTAAAATCTGTTGAAGAATACACAGTATGCAGTAAATGACCAACTTGAAATTCCCTCCATCCAGAAGGGAGATAACTGCCATTTTATCCAGCAGGTAAATGAAAAACAGACAACCTCAAAACAAAAGATCACAAAACAATTCTAAAACAAAACACATCAACAAAGAACAAAAAAAGCAAATGCTACTATGACTCGCCTTCGTCATGTCCGATTACAGTGAACCCCCTCCCCCTCTTTTTAAGACCCCCCTCCCCCCCTCCTTACCAATAGCAGACTCCCTCCCCTATACCCACCAGATAGAACACTCGCTCCCTTCTTGCCCCCCCCCCCTCTCCCCTAACCAACCTACCCGATAAAGTATTACCTACTTTTAAGACAACCCCCCCTGACTAGACCATCCACCCTGACTAGACCATCCACCCTGACTTGACCATCCACCCTGACTAGACCATCCACCCTGACTAGACCATCCACCCTGACTAGACCATCCACCCTGACTAGACCATCCACCCTGACTTGACCATCCACCCTGACTAGACCATCCACCCTGACTAGACCACACACCCTGACTAGACCATCCACCCTGACTAGACCATCCACCCTGACTAGACCATCCACCCTGACTAGACCATCAACCCTTTCAAGACCCTGTGTTCACAGATTTTCCATTCATAAACTCTGAAAGTTCACTCCCCTTTTAAGGCTTCCTCTTTTTTACCACTCGATTTTCTCACATTGTTGTTAGATCGAAGGACTCCACTATATATGACCCCTCCCCCCCCCCCCCCCCAAAAAAAAAGACAAAAAAAAAGCTGTTACAGCTTCACACAATTATGTTCCAGAGAACATTCATGTCCGATTAAAATTGATACTAATGTCACCTGTACCAATCCATTCAGATATCTAACCCTGAGAAAATATCCCACATAATACAAACTTGCACCCCCGACCCCCTTCCTGCCAACATCACTAGCCTCATACTCTGCAGTCTACATTTTGAGAAGAATGTTTTTGGGTTTTTTCAATACGAGAACCATAATTTTCCTAAATAAAGTAAATGGATTCAGGAATAATTAAAAACTATGGTTTATAGCTACCTCATATTGATGTCATGCAGCAAGGAGCTAACACGCATTACACAGCGGAACGAAAGACATTGTCTGTCAGAAAGATTTGATAACGTCTTACAAAAATAACGCAATACAGCACCTCGAATGCTAAGACACTCATTCTAATGCGTTTCTTGTGTAAGGGGACATATTCAACCCCACAACTGAACTGTGCAGCTCCTGGGACGAGTTTCTTCATCTTCTTCTGCGTTCGTGAGCTGAAACTCCCACGTACACTCGTGTTTTTGCACGAGTGCATATTTACGTGTATGACCGTTTTTAACTCGCCATTTAGGCAGCCATACGCCGCTTTTGGAGGTAGAATGCTGGGTGTTTTTGCGTTTTTATAACCCACTGAACTCTGACATGGATTACAGAATCTTTTCCGTGCGCACTTGGTCATGTGCTTGCGTGTACACACGTATATAAGGCACTATAGCAGGTCTTGACATAAGTTGACCTGGGAGATCGGACAAATCTCCACTCTTAACCCACCAGGTGCGGCCAGGATTCGAACCAACGACCTCCCGCTTTGGAGGCTGGCATCTTACCACTAAGCCATTGCGCCCGAGACGAGCTTACCGTGTACTGTGCCTGCCGTGACATTCAGGAGGATGATTGTGATTGTTGGACAATCGTGTGCCTGTGCTGAGTGGACTTGCACGAAGACGAACGTCGGAACGGTATAGGTTCTGCCAAGTGAGATGCGAGAGTAAGTGTGTCATTGTGTGTCATTTCTGTTTGATTGATTTATTCATGATTTAGTTTTTGGTTCAATAGTGACGGGCGCAGTGGCGTGGTGGTAAGGCGTCGGCCTCCTAGTCGGGAGGTCGCGAGTTCGAATCCCGGTCGCTGCCGCCTGGTGGGTTAAGAGTGGAGATTTGTCCGATCTCCCAGGTCAACTTGTGTGCCGACCTGCTAGTGACTTAGCCCCCTTCGTGTGTACACGCAAGCACAAGACAAGTGCGCACGGAAAAGATCCTGTAATCCATGTCGGAGTTCGGTGGGTTATGGAAACACGAAAATACTCAGCATGCCTACTCAACGAAAGCGGAGTGAAGCTTACTCTGCTCAGAGTATAGTGTGGGGAACCCAAATGGGCAGACGAGCTCACACCTAACCAGACAATTCTGGAACGCTGAAGAAGAAGAAGGTTCAATAGTGATATTTTGTTAAGTTTTACTTTTTATGCTGTAGTGTGATTCGTCTGAGTGCGAGATATACTTCCCCGAACCCCTGTGTAAGTTACAGTGTGTACAGGCTGAGTGTGTAACATGAGTGTGTACAGGCTGAGTGTGTAACATGAGTGTGTAACATGAGTGTGTAACATGAGTGTGTACAGGCTGAGTGTGTAACATGAGTGTGTACAGGCTGAGTGTGTAACATGAGTGTGTAACATGAGTGTGTAACATGAGTGTGTAACATGAGTGTGTAACATGAGTGTGTAACATGAGTGTGTAACATGAGTGTGTGACATGAGTGTGTACAGGCTGAGTGTGTAACATGAGTGTGTAACATGAGTGTGTAACATGAGTGTGTAACATGAGTGTGTAGCATGAGTGTGTAACATGAGTGTGTAACATGAGTGTGTAACATGAGTGTGTAACATGAGTGTGTAGCATGAGTGTGTAACATGAGCGTGTAACATGAGCGTGTAACATGAGTGTGTAACATGAGTGTGTAACATGAGTGTGTAACATGAGTGTGTACAGGCTGAGTGTGTAACATGAGTGTGTAGCCGAGTGTGTGGATGGGAGTTTAGACCCCGGACACACACAGCAGACTCCAACACAACAGCTTAGTTCCATCCCAACAAAGGAATTGCTGACAATTTGAATAAAGGAGCACTAACACGCTGAGTGTATTGTGTTCCTGTATTGTCATAAGCTACTCACAAAAAGTTAAGGATCACTTGCACACAAATTCATAACTTTCCAAATAAGAAAGCCAATGCGTTGGTATTTGGCAAACGTTTAATTCAATGCTTTAGTGATAACGATACAACATTTCCTTTAATTTCGAGCAATCGTTTGGTCTGTACATTTTATCAAAGTGTGTACGTATCGAAATTTAATTTCACAAAGTCGTTGAAATCACAAGACATGGCATTCAGATGCTCCCAAAAGTTCAGTAATGCGTGTAACCGCCCTGGCTGTTCTGGCACTCGACGCAGCGAGACCCCATAGAGTTGACCAGGATGGTGAAGATCCTGTGTAGAAGCGCCTGCCTCTCTGCCTGCAGCATCTGGTAGAGGTGCTGGACATCCCTGAGAGGGGAGTGGTTGCTCCTCACTTTGCGATCCAACTCATCCCAGAGGTTCTCAATCGGGTTGAGATCGGGACTGCATGCTGGCCACTCCATTCTGTTGACTCCAGACTGCTGCAGGAAGTCGTTGACCACCCTTGCCCTGTGGGGGCGAGCGTTGTCATCCTGGTAGACAGCCTGCGGTCCCATCTGCTGCAGTGTAGGCACAGCCAGCGGTCGAAGGATCTCATCCCGGTATCGGAGGCCAGTCAGGTTACCCTGTACATGAAACAAGGGTGTTCTGTGGTGAAGGCTGAAGGCCCCCCAGACCATTACAGAACCTCCACCAAAGGCCACCTTTTCTTGGACAGTGGCGTCAATGTAGCGTTCCCCCTGGCGCCCCCAGACCCCCAGTCGGTCGTCGTTGTGGTTCAGGGTGAAGCGTGATTCATCACTGAACAGGACCTGGGACCATTGCTGACGTGTCCACCTCACGTGACGTCTGCAGAAGGCGCGGCGTGCTGCCCTATGGGCTGGAGTTAAGCGTGGCCGTACAGCTGGGCGACGAGAACGGAGGTTAAACCCATGAAGGCGATTCCGTATGGTCTGCTGGCTGATGTTGGTGTTAGTAGCCACCCTCAGCTGCCTTCGAATAATGCTGGAAGAGGCTGTTCTTGTTTGCAAGGCTAGTCGTTCAATGAGACGATCTTCACGTGGAGTTGTCTTCTTTGGTTGCCCAGGGTGCGTCTTTCCTGGACCCTCCCAGTGGCTGTGAAACGTTGAATCAGTCTGACAATGACCGAGATGGACACGTGAAGTCGCCTGGCCACTTCTCGCTTGGGGACACCATCTTGGAACCATGCAACAGCTCGTCCCTTCTCAAACTCGTTCAATTTTCGTCGTGGAGGCATTGTCAGATAATGCCTAATACTGGTGGTATGGCTTCTCAAAAAGCCAAGCAAGTGACAGCATCTCACACATAAACAGCAGTGCTTGCGCGTGCATAATGGGTTTTCCATGTGGCTTGTGCAATGTGTTCGGGCTGAACGGTCCAAAACAAGGTCCTTTTTCGCAAGTTTCCGCTTTTTCTTTTGCTACCAAGCTCAGTAGTAGAGAATCTCATGCAATGTTCCCACTAACACAACATCGCCCACTTACAGCTGAACAAGAATTCATAACAATTTGGTTTGACTGAAAAAGAAATAACAGTAGCGAACTGATTTTATTGAGCACCTGTTTTCTCTAAGTGATCCTTAACTTTTTGTGAGTAGTGTAATTACAAACCCCAATCCTAACTAAAAAGCTAATATGGTGATTTGAGTCTTTTGTCGTTGTTTTGCTACGATAATCGATATATCTGAAGATCATTATGGAGGTGTATCTGTTTGGTTGTTGACTTGGAATACAAGGTAAAGATCTTACAGGCTTATGTAGGGGAAGGTTGCCTAATATGGACCACTTTGTGTTTCTTGCTGATTGCTAGCTTGTTTTCTTGTGAAGAAGTTTCATTGTGTGTTTCTGAGTCCTTCTCTCTTAGGTTAACCGTTGTGCCTAATTAGAGTGAATAATTGGCTTCGATAGACAATCAGCAAAAAATGAATAAAGAAAAACTCACAACTGGTCCATATTAGGCGCATGGACCAGTGAAGCGGCCTTCATGGATCACGTACAAGTTTTATGCATACACCATAACAAAATCCTGTGCTTTGCATTTGGTAAATAAACTGTTTGACTTGACTTGACTGTCAAAAGCCCCTTATACTTCAAAATAGCATAATACAACTTAGTGTGCAATTCAGACTAATTCAAATAATTATGCTTTAGAGTTATCTATTTTGGGTTGATGAGAACATTATTTGAAGCACAACAGGAAACTAAAGAAGCTTATCAAAAACAGAGTGAATATAAATGAAATTGTCATCTTCCACGAAAAAAAGACAATTGAATTTTTATTTTGTTTAATCTCGAGGGCGAGTTGAATGAATGAAAATAGCATTTAGGTTTTATTTTCTTCTATTTGTTGAAGGTGGTCCCTATTAGGCAACACACACGTACTTTGAGATTTTGCTATTATTTTTTGTTTGCAGTGGAAACTCCGGGTGAACACTGCTAAAATGTAACAAATGCAGTCTTAGTTGTCATATATATAACGTGTTTTGTGTGATAACAGCTTTTGCTATGGACAGAAACGAGTCTGTTTTAGGCGTCAAATTTAGAGTGGACCCTGCCAAAAGTTAGCAAAAAAGAGAAAAAGCCTAACTGTTTTGAGGTTTGTGTTTGTGCAACTGTTTTGACATATGCAACTGTTTTGACATGTGCAAGTTATCCACAGAGGCTGAATACAACGAGTAAAATTGTTTCGAGCGCTCTAGCACCGTTAGTTTGTCAGAACATGAGGTGGTCCGTATTAGGCAGTGGTCCCTATTCGGCAGCCTTCCCCTACTTTGTAAATAAAAAGATAAAAATGTATGCATGTTGTAAAATGCATATACGATACACTCACAGACAAACACATGCACGCACGTACAAACGCATGCGCGCACGCACGCACCCACCCACACACACACACACACACACACACACAGTCTCTGTGTTTTGATTGTGAATGTTGTAACATTGGCAGTCTCTGTGTTTTGATTGTGAATGTTGTAACATTGGCAGTCTCTGTGTTTTGATTCTGAATGTTGTAACATTGGCAGTCTCTGTGTTTTGATTGTGAATGTTGTAACATTGGCAGTCTCTGTGTTTTGATTCTGAATGTTGTAACATTGGCAGTCTCTGTGTTTTGATTCTGAATGTTGTAACATTGGCAGTCTCTGTGTTATGATTGTGAATGTTGTAACATTGGCAGACTCTGTGTTTTGATTGTGAATGTTGTAACATTGGCAGTCTCTGTGTTATGATTGTGAATGTTGTAACATTGGCAGTCTCTGTGTTTTGATTGTGAATGTTGTAACATTGGCAGTCTCTGTGTTTTGGTTGTGAATGTTGTAACATTGGCAGTCTCTGTGTTCTGATTGTGAATGTTGTAACATTGGCAGTCTCTGTGTTTTGGTTGTGAATGTTGTAACATTGGCAGTCTCTGTGTTTTGATTGTGAATGTTGTAACATTGGCAGTCTCTTTGTTTTGATTGTGAATGTTGTAACATTGGCAGTCTCTTTGTTTTTGGATGTACTTTTTTTAATTCAACTAAAAAAAGGGAGGAAGAGAGAGGGAGAGAACAGAAAACCAGTTGCTAAATATAAATTCGAATAATGGTTTTTCAAATCCGGCTTGCACTGTAGACACCAGCGCGCTGTGTTGAGTGTCCCACAAAGTCTGACTAGTCTCAGGTGACAGTAGAGGATCACGCCGCCCCTGTGTTGAGTGTCCCACAAAGTCTGACTAGTCTCAGGTGACAGTAGAGGATCACGCCGCCCCTGTGTTGAGTGTCCCACAAAGTCTGACTAGTCTCAGGTGACAGTAGAGGATCACGCCGCCCCTGTGTTGAGTGTCCCACAAAGTCTGACTAGTCTCAGGTGACAGTGGAGGATCACGCCGCCCCTGTGTTGAGTGTCCCACAAAGTCTGACTAGTCTCAGGTGACAGTAGAGGATCACGCGGCCCCTGTGTTGAGTGTCCCACAAAGTCTGACTAGTCTCAGGTGACAGCAGAGGATCACGCCGCCCCTGTGTTGAGTGTCCCACAAAGTCTGACTAGTCTCAGGTGACAGTAGAGGATCACGCCGCCCCTGTGTTGAGTGTCCCACAAAGTCTGACTAGTCTCAGGTGACAGTAGAGGATCACGCCGCCCCTGTGTTGAGTGTCCCACAAAGTCTGACTAGTCTCAGGTGACAGCAGAGGATCACGCCACCCCTGTGTGTTCCGTGTCGTGTTAGAAGGACAAGAGGGGGTGTTTTATTCTCCCACATAGCTAGGCGCATTCAAACGCAACACCCCTCCCCCTCCACCCCCAATTCCTCTCTTCCACCCGTCTTCCCTTCTCCAACTGACTGACCGGTAAGGTTTTAAGGTTTTATTTCGGCTTTAGGCCCATACGGCATTGAAGCAAACAAAAATACACAATTAAGTCGTTTAAAAAATCATGTCCCAATATAGGTCCCTAGTTACCTGGGAGGACGTTAAGTCTCTCTCTCTCTCTCTCTCTCTCTCTCTCTCTCTCTCTCTCTCTCTCTCTCTCTCTCTCTCTCTCTCTCTCTCTCTCTCTCTCTCTCTCTCTCTCTCTCACAATTAAGTCACACGCACAATGAGAGTGCACACAGGCACAGCAAACAGTGTATTTAATTAAACACCACAAGAAAAACATAACACACTAACAAAAAGAAACCACATCTTCATCAACTAGAGCTCTACCTCACAAAATTAAGAGAAAAAACAAACTAAACAAAAACCCAAACAGACAAAACCAACAGAGTAAGAACCACAACGAAACACAACGAAACACGTAGATCATCTAGCGAAAATAACTCATAGTAACACTAACACACTTAGCCAACTTAACCAATTTATTCTTTGATTTTACATTCATTAAAGCATTATATTTTATAACATTTGCATGATGTTGAAAATAATTTCCAATATACTTCTTTCATTCTTTCACGACACTCTCATATTGACAACTAAACAACAAGTGGAATTCATCTCCTATCTCACCACTTCCACACGGCTTACACACTCTCATATTGACAATTAAACAAAAAGTGGAATTCATCTCCTATCTCACCACTTCCACACGGCTTACACACTCTCACATTGACAATTAAACAAAAAGTGGAATTCATCTCCCATCTCACCACTTCCACACGGCTTACACACTCTCATATTGACAATTAAACAACAAGTGGAATTCATCTCCTATCTCACCACTTCCACACGGCTTACACACTCTCATATTGACAATTAAACAAAAAGTGGAATTCATCTCCTATCTCACCACTTCCACACGGCTTACACATTCTCATATTGACAATTAAACAAAAAGTGGAATTCATCTCCTATCTCACCACTTCCACACGGCTTACACATTCTCATATTGACAATTAAACAACAAGTGGAATTCATCTCCTATCTCACCACTTCCACACGGCTTTCACATTCTCATATTGACAATTAAACAAAAAGTGGAATTCATCTCCTATCTCACCACTTCCACACAGCTTACACACTCTCATATTGACAATTAAACAACAAGTGGAATTCCTCTCCTATCTCACCACTTCCACACGGCTTTCACATTCTCATATTGACAATTAAACAAAAAGTGGAATTCATCTCCTATCTCACCACTTCCACACGGCTTACACATTCTCATATTGACAATTAAACAAACAGTGGAATTCATCTCCTATCTCACCACTTCCACACGGCTTACACACTCTCTCGTCCCTAGGGATATTCAAAACACGTTCCTGGTGAATAGGTAACTTATGATTACTTAACCTAAATTTTAATAATTTTTCTCTCAGGGACCCAGTCAAACACATCAAATATGTTTCTAAGCAAAACTCATTCTTATACAAACAATAATTATAACAAACGCTATTGTTGGCAGATTCACTTTTCCAGCATTGCAAATATTGGTCTCGCAGTCTTTGTTTTACAAGGCTCTTGAAGACATTTACTGTAAACGGCTGGACAAACCACACATCTGAAAACCCTAACTGGTTTAATAATTTTCGTGTGAGCGGGGTTTTGGAACAGGGAGGGAATTTCAAGCTGGAAAGTGAACAGTCACAGCCACAAGGTTTCGTGTGAGTTATATCAATGAAGTGAAAGCTTAATCTGTTCTCTTTTTTGTCTGAGCCTAATATGTTCGGGAATGGAGACAGAAAGCGATTTAGAAAGCTTGAAACGGAGCGAATCGGATGTGCGAGCTTCCATTGTTTTGTTATAGTACTGATAAAGGAGTACGATACTATGATCTACCCGGCGACGCTTTGATCAACTTGAAGCTCTGTGCTGACAGCATGCCTCTACTATATGATTTCGCCACCTTTACGAAACCGACTTGCCATACACGTAACCCCGTTTTAAATGAGGTACGTTACCCGCACATTACACCTCTCCTTTCGTTTTAACACAGCTTCGGTCCCTGGTGATTTTAATCAACACAATTTTCTTGTGGAGAAAATAGAGTTAAGGCTTCTTTCCTCATCTCTCCCTGCAAGTAAGTCACATCTTGACAACACGTCATGAGAGTATTTGTGGGGAGGGGGTCGTCATGTACAATTATGTTTTGTGATTGTTGTCGAATAAAATGACCCATTGGCTGTGAATGTTGATATGCACAATAACCTCTTGCTTCAAGATATTAAACTCTTATAACAAGCTCCACTTTTTTTCACATGTATTTCCTTGTCAAATAACAGGTAGCCTACTTCTCAGTCTAAAAATGCCCATCAACAGAAATAGGTTATTTTTTGTTTGTTTGTTTGTTTGCTTAACGCCCAGCCGACCACGAAGGGCCATATCAGGGCGGTGTTGCTTTGACATTTAACGTGCGCCACACACAAGACAGAAGTCGCAGCACAGCCTTCATGTCTCACCCAGTCACATTACTCACCAACCAGTCCTAGCACTAACCCCATAATGCCGGACGCCAGGCGGGAGCAGCCACTAGATTGTCAATTTTAAAGTCTTAAGTATGACCCGGCCGGGGTTCGAACCCACGACCTCCCGATCACGGGGCGGACGCCTTACCACTAGGCCAACCGTGCCGGTTAATAGGTTATTTACAACACTTCAGTTGTCATGTTAGCACTATTGTGCTTTCGCACTATACAACACCCCCCAGTTCCATTCTAAGAGCTGTGCACCCCGGGTATAGACTGTGTCACGTGGCCGCTGTCGTCGTGCCGACACTACACAAGGAGTTGGGTCGCGTTGATTTCAACCAGGAAGGTTTTCCTTGCGTCGTTGGGGCACACCTTGTGTTGGGGCACGCCTTGTGTTGGGGCACACCTTGTGTTGGGGCACACCTTGTGTTGGTTGTGTGGTGCATTCCGTCTCAGCCATTTGTGTACAACGATCTGTTCTCAGTACAACTGTAGTACAACTTGCTTCACACTGTCTGACAGCTTGATCACTAGAGAAAGGGAGAATGTACGTTCTGGCTCACCGATTCCGACAGACCCTAAATATTAACGCAAAATAGGCTTCTGGACTAAACTTTTACTAAAATGAAACATGCGACAAAATCAGAAAAATACTGCATAAATCCATACAAAAAAAATACAGTAAAGTAAGGTTGTTTTGAACCAATGCCGGGTCTGTCGGAATCAGTAACCCAGAACGTACATTCTCCCTTTCTCTCTGTGCAACGCTAAATTTAGTTTCCATTGAAATATTAACTAGTTGCAGCCAGCGTGCGTATTGATCCAATCTGCCCGTTCGTCGGTAAGCCATAACTACCGTATTGATCTGGTAAAAACAAACAGCAAGCCTGTCTTCTATATTCCTCCAATGGCAAGACAAGATTAAATCATGTGTTGGCAACAGTTACGTCACTTCCGCCCACCACTGTCTGTTGATAACAACCCGATCTAGTTTGTGTTGTTAGCAACCAGGCAGACCTGTCTCGCCATTTCGTATTGCGGTGCTGTTCTGTGAGGACGTGTATGTGTTTCAGTGAAAAAAGTGCTTAATTTAACAAGGTGAATGTCGCAGAATTAGAGAAAGAGCTTCTTGAATCGCAAAATGTTCATCAAGAATTGTTAGATTATTCTAGGCGGTCAACAACTTTAATTCTACCTGACATGGAACAAGCTTGTAATGTCCCACTACCAGCGCCAACACCATCAGAATTTTGGACAGAAGAAGAACAGCATGTACTAGAAGAGAATAGAAAATATTTTGAGCAGATGGCCTTAATAGCAGTTAAGGCTAAAACAGAAGGATTAATGAGACTGCCCAAAAAACCAAAAAGGAAGATAGAAGATTTGTTCAAAGAAAAAGACGGAAAGAAAAAGAGAGTAGAACCAACAACGCCAAATGATTTACATCACTATCTCGTTTCAAACCAAGCAGATGTTAGCCATGCTATATCCACAGAAGCTTTCACAAATGCTTATTTTGCTCAAGCAGAAAATGAAAAAGATATTGTGGAAAGACTGCAAAAAGGGATGAGAAATCTCAAAAGACAGGACGCACAACAAATCTTAATTTACATTCAGTTTGGACAGTTTTTGATTATGTGCAAACAATGGCAGGAGAAGCAAAGAAAAGAAGGGAGAATGAAAGAAACGTGGGCTGACTGGTTGAAAGCAAAAACTGGCTATTCCGATGTTCATGCGCGTAGACTACGCGCCGTTGCTAGATCGCTTTATGCATTTCCGCGATTTACCACTGTTGGTTTGCCAATCAGTTTTATCATGGGCAAACTTAAACAAATCGAAGAGATGCTCCAGATCGAAGAGTACAGAGAGTACTGGTCAGAAACGCCGCATATTCCTGTCACATCAGAGCTCCAACAGTCCCAGTCTTAGACTTACAGTGCTTGTTTGTGCGCAACAACAGAAGTATCACACTGCGCCTGCACTGTTAGACAAGTGTTTAAATATAGTAACGATCATGCATGTACGGTTTCAAAAATAGTAATGACGTGATTCTAAATATAGTAACGATCATGCATGTACGGTTTCAAAAATAGTAATGACGTGATTCTAAATATAGTAACGATCATGCATGTACGGTTTCAAAAATAGTAATGACGTGATTCTAAATATAGTAACGATCATGCATGTACGGTTTCAAAAATAGTAATGACGTGATTCTAAATATAGTAACGATCATGCATGTACGGTTTCAAAAATAGTAATGACGTGATTCTAAATATAGTAACGATCATGCATGTACGGTTTCAAAAATAGTAATGACGTGATTCTAAATATAGTAACGATCATGCATGTACGGTTTCAAAAATAGTAATGACGTGATTCTAAATATAGTAACGATCATGCATGTACGGTTTCAAAAATAGTAATGACGTGATTCTAAATATAGTAACGATCATGCATGTACGGTTTCAAAAATAGTAATGACGTGATTCTAAATATAGTAACGATCATGCATGTACGGTTTCAAAAATAGTAATGACGTGATTCTAAATATAGTAACGATCATGCATGTACGGTTTGCTGCGCCTGCCCTGCTTTGGCTGTCTTCTTAATCATCCTGCTTCAACACCCTGCTTCAGCTGTGTTATTGGTTTTGCTTCACTCTGTTTCAACGCTTCGCTTCACTACGCTTCACTACGCTTCACTACGCTTCAATATTTAGGCTGCCTTCGGGCGGCCGCCGAGTGTTAACTTATTCAATTGACTTGTTTATTTTATTCAAGCTTTTGATAAGTGTACTTGGTGGCTGCTTTGAAACTCAACAAAGCCTACTAACTCCCCTTTCACAAACACTTCCCAAACGCAAGCAACTTCCTCTCCCCCGCTGCAGTCAAAACAAAGCTGTCATAGCGGGTTTTCCCGATTGACAAAAATTCTTATTACACACTCAGACTATTTGGAGTCGCGTTTGTTCTCCAGTGTCCAATTGCATAAGAATATTCTGGTGATGAATAAACGCGCTTTGTGTCATTAGCATCTAAAGATTTCTTGTTTACAATAGTTGTGTTGATCTGATGAAGCGCGGAACTGATCTTAGGGTTGTCATGGTGAAACACTCGCTTCTGAAACAGTGCTTCCTTGTAGTTATCATGCGATATGCTCGACTTTACAACCTGTTTGCTTACACCCTTTGCTTTTTTAACAACCCCTTTCTCACTTGCAACACTGTACATCTTTGCACGCAATCCAACATACTCCTTAATTATCTTCCCATTCATTTCATCTTTCATCTTTCCAATAACCTTCTTGTTAACATTTGAGTGCAATGGTGATTCTTTAGGGTAGTCGCAAGTGTCATAAAAAGAATCTTTTCCTTTTACTGCAGGACTTTCAGCTTCTAGATCTTTGTAAATGTCATCCGCTGGAATGTCAAGTAAGAATGAATCTGTGTCTGTGTAAAGTACTCTCGATTTGGGATATCTTGGTTTCAAATAATCATACAAAAACTCAAGCATCAACAGTTTTGACAACTCTAGCACAGTAAAGCCTATGAATACTGGTTTGTCAAGCTTGACTACAAGTTTTTTCATTAAGATACCATACAGCTGTTCATGAAAGTATTTAAAGTCTTGATACTGTGGTTTGGATGTCAGCTTGATGGCCTCATTTTCTCTTGTAACAAGTCTAACATCCTTTCTCTTGTGTGGGTTTTCCATTGTCTTACCAAAGCAACTGTTGTTCATCAGTTTAAAAAAGTCTTTCTCTGATGCATCAGCGGCTTTGGTTCTCAGTTCTGTGTTTTTCATGATGTAAGGTTTCATAAACTGTTCTTGATCAAATAAAATTATACGATGAACAGCCTTCAAAATTAATCCATGTCTAATGTAAAACTGTAACAGTCTGTAGTGACACACATACTTCTTTTTGTGAAACAGATTGGGCACCAGCTTTGGAGGTTCTCTTGGGTTTACTTTTAACCTCTCAGCCGCTAAAGGATAATCATTATGTAGATCATGAAGTGATAGTGGATAGTCTAAGTCAACTTCCAGTATCCATCCCTTTCGACTGTCTGGGCCTGCTTTTAATATTGTCATCACAACACATTGTGAAAATGGTCCTGAATAGATCTTAAAGTTCCGAAGTGGAAGCGTCTGACACATTGCCCAACCATACAAATTGTTTGCATCTAGATACATGATGTAATTAGAAGGTTTCATAGGATCAAAGTCGTCCAAGTATTTGTTGTTGGCTTTGCAGTAATTGTGTGAAGCCATACTGATTCCTCCACGTAGTCCATTTTCAATCATCTGAAGTGTAGGAAGATCTGATAGCAAGTCAATCTTTACTCCTGTAAATCTAAGAAATGCATCCCAGCTCATGCCTGGTGCAGATATGTAATGTGAAGGATCTAGATTGTAGTGCTTCATACATGTTCTTCTGTAATTCTCAAATATATCTGCAAGTAAACAAACATCAGCCAACAAATATTGATCATGATAATCACCCATTGTATTACATCCTAATTTATTCCATGCAGTCTTAGCGTGTTCATAGTCTTCGTCACTTATACCTTTACCCTTCAGCCGTGAGAAGTAAGCATCCTTTGGTGGTAACTCATCTTCATCAAACCTCTCCCACGAATCCATGTATTCATATGGATAGACTCCCTTTCTAACTAAGTCACTGTCAAAGTACTTACATGTGATTGGGAAAGCAGTTAGTGATGAAGATAAAGACTCAAGTGTTCCCATCAGATGTTGAGCAGAATCGTAGAAGTATAAACTATTCAGAGTAAAGGCCATGTACTTTTCTGAAGACTGCGCAATGCATCTTGCTTTGTATTCATCAGTTACTGCCTGCATGATCAGATGTGAATCATAACCGCGCAAGTTATGGAAGAAGATTGGAAGCTTCCAAGTCTTAGGATCAAACTTTAATTGTAGATTACATTTGCTGTGTGCTGCTCCTCGGAACTGCCCACTTACATGATCATGATCTCTTACTATTGGATTGTCTGTGTTTGGTGTTAGACTTTGTTCGCATATCCAACACTGTGTGGTAGAGTTAAACTGTTCTTGGTCTTCAGGTTTCATAACAATGTCTGAAAGATTCAGTTGTTTGGAGCAGTCATTTCGCACTTGGTTCATTTGCTGTAAGAAGTTCTTTGCTGCATTAGGTCCTCTGTACAATTGCGGTTTAGAATGTTTACCATCTGAACTAACAACAATAAATGCATATGAACAGACTTGATGATTACTTAGAGTTACTGTTTTAGGTAGGTCTTTTGGTAAAGGTCCTTCATATGGCACAATGATAGATTCAAAGTCAGCATAAACAACATAAGGACTTTTCTGTAGTTTGCATACATTCTTAAAATACACTTTGCTGTCTGGCGGTGGTGTTGTTAACTTCACGACCGCATCATCAACGCTCTTACAATGTTGCTTGTGTATAAGTGCTGCATGAATTGATGGAATACGCAAGAGACATCGCCTACAAAAGTCTTGTTTACTATTGTGATTGCTTGTGCTCGCCATCAGTCTACTCATTGTACGAATCAAAGTGTAATGATATTTTACACCATCAGTCATTAGTAACATGTCAACATGGTTAGTATCACAATCACCAATCGTTGGTGAGTTCTTTGATATTCTGACTGGTTTCAGTTCATCTTCCTCATCCCACGTGTAAACATTTACGGTGATGGGTTTGTTTTGCTGTTCAAATTTGTCAATGCTTGTAATGCTGACAGGAAATTCAATACCAGTAAAGTTTAGTTTATTTCTGTATGCATGATAGTTAGACACTCTTTCTGCATTTTTCTTTACACTGTACAGTCTTGCCAGAACACACCACATAAAACATTTGTCATCATCATTCTTTATGTTCAGCACAGCACGTTTTTTGACAAGAGCAGGAGGTAAAGGTATGTAACTTCTACCTCTGATGGGGGCAAATTTACTTAGCTTCAATTCTATTTTTAGAATTTCACCTTCTGACCATCCGGATCCTTTCATCTTTGCATCCTCTGCAGCTTGCTCAAACCGTTTCATCATTTCATCTGCCCAGTTTCCATTCAATTCTGCCATAGAATTAAGTGCTAGTTGTCTGGTTGAAACATGAACTTCTAGCACCTCATCACTGACTGTTTTGTATTTTATTAAACTGACTATCTGCACTTTTACTGGAGGTTCAATCAACAAATTGTTTGGAATTTGTTCAATGGCGTCTTGCACACTGGACTGCACATTTTGAGGATCCGTTACTTGTAATTCAACGGTGTCAAATACTGTCGATAAAGATTCTAATACAGAGTCTTCCATCGCTGTGAGTTTGATTTTATAACTCAAAATAAAAATATAAATTAAAAAAATAAAGTTGCTTCCATTTTTGTTAACACTATAAAATCTGAAATAAAAAATCATTTAACATTTGTACCACGTGGAACTAATTGTAATTCCTCTTTTACAAAGGCTCTTTGCGGTGCTGGTTCTCTCAAGTAATATATAGGTGGATTTGTCTCTACTACTCTCTTGATTTCATGAATGTCAATACTCCAGATTGGATCCGTTGCACGCTTCCTGCTGTCACCCTCAGCTTCACCGGGTGCATATAAATATCTGACTTTCTGATTGAAAGGTAGTAATGCCACTGGTGTTGTTGACTTTGGAGCAACAGGTATTGTTTTCTGTTTGATTGCATCAACTGGTCTTAACCCTGTAGCTTTAAATACCTCCAGATTCATTGCTCTAAGTACTGATGGTAATCTTTTGACCCATTCAGTGTTACGCAATTTACTTTCTGTGTCCAAAAATTCCTGATGGTACTGATATGAAAACAGTTTTTCTGCCAACTGTTTGTTAAAGCTCTCAACAATAGCCTGTGACCTGTGGTTTCCTGGAATACCTCTCTTCACTGTAACATGATGTTTTAACAGAAGCTGGTTGACAGCTCCTTTAAACTCCTTACCATCATCGCACTGAATCATTCTGGGATACTTTAGTGGTCCACGTCTGTAAATTTCTTGCAGGGCAACAGCTGTAGCTATAGCACTTTTCTCTGTCAACGGTTCAGCATCTTTGTATCTTGTTGCAACATCAACTACAGTCAGTGCATACTTATATTTCTTCCTTCTGACTGTGTCGTGCGGTAAATACAGCAGGTCTATTTGATGAGTGTCATTCGGTTTAATGTTAACAAAGTGTGGTCGTGTAATTTTTCTTGGTGCAGGTAAATAGATCTGCCAAACTGCCTGCTTTGACAACCATTTCTTTGCTATATCTTGAGAAACACCTGCTGCGTCACTGAGCTTGTCAATAGCAGTTCTTCCTTTCCAGTATCCTTTTGGGGAATAATATATTTTAGATAACAAAGCATCACTCATGGTTTTTTAAATGACAGAATATTAAGATTTGACAGCACGCGCAATAAAGTAAACAACAGCCATACCAATAACAATGAAAACAATCTCCCCCATTTTCTGCTCTTCTGAAGGCTGATAAAAGTCACCCAGTTTTGGAGGAGCACTTGTCTTCATTTTCTTTCCAGTTACAAGATAGTATTCTTGAATGGCTGCATCAACATTGGCAAAGGTTTTGTTTGCATGTCCTTGCTGCCTGAGTTTATCATTCATAAAGTCTAACTGCGCAATTCGTTTCTTCTCGTATTCATCCTGTGCTTTCGCCAGTTGTTCCATGGCTTTGTTGTGCCTTTCCCTCTCTTCACCATTTTGCAGTTTAGAAAACAAATAGTTGCTGCCAGAAAATGCAAGCGCATTTACAATCGCACCTCCCACCATCATAACCAAGCTAGCCATTTTATTGTCTTACATGTTTATATTTTCTGGAATAATTCCTTGCTTCACCAAAAAGTCTTTTGTTGCAAAGGAAGCTGTCACAACACCAATTAGTTTAGCACCGTCTTCGAAGTCTAACTTTCCCAAGTCGGCTGGTTTCATTCTGAGGAGACTTTTACCCAGCATTGTGTAACCTACACTCAAGCCTCCAATCACTGCAGCGTGATAAACTAGATTAACTATTGTCTTTTCAGAACTCATTTTTATGTTATCAAAATTAAAATATTAAAATTATTCCATATGAAATGAATCCACTGCAGGTACTACTGTGGGCTTTGTTATTGTTTGTACTGCTTTGTTTGTTGGTTTTGGTGTTTCTGATTTTGGTGTTTCTGGTTTTGGTCTTTCTGACACTTTATATTTGCCTTGCCAAAGTTTGTAAAGCAAGTATCCACCTCCTCCAACAACAGCTGCTACAGCTACTTTTCTGTATGATAGAAATGAAGATTTTAATTCTTGATCAGTTTGTGTGACCTTAGTCACTTCAGGAATGTTTGGTGTCTGCTCAACTTCAGACATAATGTTCTGCTTTGCCTTTTGATTTAACTTTTTTTGTCTGTTCCATTCGGCTAGTTTTTTTCCTGCTTCTACTCTACCAGGTTTCTTTGTCACTGTGTTCACTTCTGGTATTTTCGTCTGCTCCACTGTCTGCTTCAACTGATCCGTCATCTTTTTTATTCTGAAAATTAATGTGTTTGAAAGTAATTAATCCAGCAACAAATGGTACTAATAAAGCACCAAATCGATAATACAGGCCACAGGCAAGAGATTCGAGGGACTTGGAAACAACAGGGTCATGAGTTAGATCATGTGTTAAGTCTTCCTCCGAGTCGAGAGGTGTAAAATGTCCAAAAATCTTTGTGTACAAACCTATAACAGTCTGTCCAATACTTCTAACCATCTTAGAACCAAGCACTGATTCATACCGTCCATGATACTTTTCTATATCTTCTGAGGAAAGATGTTGTACTTCTTCCACAGTTAACTGCCGCCCAAGGTAGTGTTTTGTTTTTCCACAAACAGCAAGTGAATACAATCTTTCTTTTTTATCAGGTATAGTCCTACTGTCACAGATTTCAATATCTGTAGAAGTCTGCATCAGCAATTCATCACAGTTCATTTTATTTTGATGCAGAATAAAATAAAAATCTAGTAATTAAACTTGAGTAAGAACTTGGGTAGGAACTTAACAAGAACTTAGGTAGGAACTTGAGTAAGAACTTAGGTAGGAACTTAACAAGAACTTGAGTAAAAACTTAACAAGAACTTAGTAAGAACTTGACAAGAACTTAGGTAGGAACTTGAGTAAGAACTTAGGTAGGAACTTAACAAGAACTTAACAAGAACTTGAGTAAGAACTTAGTAAGAACTTGAGTAAGAACTTGACAAGAACTTGAGTAAGAAATTGACAAGAACTTGGTAAGAACTTGAGTAAGAACTTGACAAGAACTTAGCAAGGATTTCTACAAACATACATACTGAACTGGTTGATCAGTTTTTAAAACCAGTTTCGAGTGCTTAGAAGATTTCAGATTATTCTTTATTCTTTCTCTCTCCTGTTTGTTTTCAATGACATCATTTTCTCGAAGACACTCTTCAAAACTGTCACGGTCCTTTGAATAGAACAATGTTATTGTTTTGAGTTGCTCTCTAAAGTCTTTCAGAACTGCATTGTATTTTTGTGTTAATATCCAAACTGATATTAATGCATGTCGTCCACTGAATGCAAGCTTTGCTAGTGCACTTTTCTTTCTAACAATGTCACGTTCTGCTGCACAGTCATCAATAATAAACAGTGTTGGTGTGTTCTGAAAAAGATCGAAATAATGCTCCAAGCAAACATTTAGACGATCAGAAGGATTTACAATAAATATATTTTGATCAGACCATATGAATTTTCTCTCCTTGTATGTTCTGTTATGCTTTATGGTTGGACAGAATATGACTATGTGTTCAAAGTGATTTATGTAAACAGTCTGTAATAAATCCAAAACATATCTTGTTTTGCCGCAACCTGTTGCCCCACAAATCAAAGAACAGTGTGGATCTTTTGGAAGAAAATCTAGATACTTCATTTTAACACGTTCAATAAACAATATCCTGTAATCTGCTTTCAGAGATGTTTAACTGCGCATCTGACACAACAAACACGTAGATCTTAACTGATTTACTACTACTCCCTACTTCCTTTTCAATTTGTATTGTGATTCCTTCTGATCCGTTTTCAATTCGCCTTCCACTTCCATGCAGTTTGTTGTCGTCAGTTGTTCTGAGATCCAGCCATAACGCATATTTATTTGTCAAGAAATCTTCTACGCCAACACCGTGTAAATGCAGATCTTTAGCCACAAGATCAGATGTTGGGTCTTTCAATCTTCCTCCAGTAAAGTACTTTCTTGCTTCATCATAGTGTTGGTATGGCAGCATGCCAGATGCAAATATTTGGTTTGGCTGCCCTTCAATTGTGCAATATACTCTATTGATTAGTGGATTGTAAAACTTTTCTATTTGCCTTTCATATGAATCTTTTGGTTCCTCAAACAACATAAGTATTCCCTTCATTGACCTAGCTGGTGTATTCAAGTTAATGTTCCAGATTGGATCAGCCTGGCTTTTTGAAAGTGTACTGTGATTCAACACTCTTTCATAATAGATAGGCAGCTTAGAACTGTACTGATTTTCTATAAGTCTAGCCAGTTCAGGATGGTTTACAACATCAAACTCTAAAGAAATTCCAGACACCTTATACTTTGCTTCCGGGTCTTCTGAAAGCATAACACGATCATAACTATTGAAAGTCAGGTCGTATGACAGCCTGTCACGCAATGCTCCTTGATAGAAGGGAGGATGTGAATTTATGAGTTCAAAGTCAAGTGGAATACAAAATTTGTTTCCAAAAGCAACATTGACAGCGTTATCTTTTTTGTTGTCAGCTTTATCTCCGGCTCCTATTCTAACTTTTATCCCATTGTCTGACTGAATCCCTTGAAACACTCTGTTTTTCTTTTCATTGTCAGTTAACCAATTATCTGCATAAACTAAAAATACATCTGCATTATTCAATGACATCACTTCCCGCCCTTCCAGTTTGACAGTAATCTTCCTCACAATTGCTCTTCCTACATTATAAGCCAAAGTCCTATTTTCATCTGAGCCAGATTCTAATTCTAATTTGAATGATAGTCTTACAGTGCCTGGTACAATAACATCGTTCTTACCTAGATTAGGAAACCTAACAGTAAGTATTTCATTCTGATCAATAGTAGAAGGATTATTTGTGACTATAACTGTTTGCCTTATTCCTTTTACCCCGAGAGGTTCTTTCAGCCTTCTGTAAGGATCAAGAACAGAACCGAACGATTGTGCCATCTTTTTTTATTTTCAAAATAAAAAATAAGTTACAAATGGCAGAAGGTGGATTTGAAGATTTATTTGAGCCAGCGGACGACATGAGCGAAGCAATCCCTTTGGTTCCCTACCATCATTCACTGCATTATGAGGTGGCACGACATGAACTTCTGGAAGGTAAAGTTAGAGATTTCTACAAAAGTTTAGGAGAAGAACCTGATGTTTTAGATCCAAACCAGTTCAAAATGGAAGCAAATCATTTATATACAACTAGCGATAAAGGAGAAAAAGTCCAACTTACATATAAATCTAATCCTGCTAAGTTTCTATCAAAAGTTTCACTAAAACAAAAACTTACTGCTAATCGACTTAGGCAATTAGATATTGTGCCTAGCACACGGTCATCATCTTCCCATGTTGTTTCCTTACTTCAACAAGCAGAACTAGGACTACCAACTGCTACTCAAATAGAATCTGTTCCATTGCAAGATCTTAATAAACTTGCAGAAGAGGCTGATCAACTTATACAAGAGATAGAGACTTCTTTTTCTGAGGAAACTTCACTGAAGACTCCACATGAACTATTACCTATGAGAGAAATAGAAGCCCTTAATCAATCACTACAAACCATCAGAGGTGAAATAGCAAATAATCTGTCAAAACTAGGTCAGCTGGATGAAGATATAAACAAAGAGAAACAAAAACTTGCTGATGCTGATGATTTGAACCTAGAACAAGAAGTAAAAAACAGAATTTCTAAGCGTTTAAAAGATTTGCAGGAGGAGAAAGCCATAAGGTTAGAAGTTCTAAGTAACAATAGAGAACAACTGAGAACACAGGTCAGCAGAATAAAAAATACAATTCAAAGAATCCTTTACGAAGACACAACTCTTGCTGAAAGAATTAGAACGCTTTTCAGAGAGCAGGGAATCACAATAGCTAGTATACTAACTGCGTTAGGATTTGCAATAAGCACATTAGTGTTAACACTCACAGGTGGCACTGTCACACCTCCACCTCCACCTTCACCTTCATCTCCATCTGATCCGGGATGGGTAAAGAAACAACTCAAACACATTGCAGAACTATTAAAGAAACTAGCAGCAAAAGCTTTGGATGCACTTCCAGGAATCATTGGTTCAATTGTTAGCTGGCTGTTATCTTTTGCAGGTAAAGTTGTTGGTTTCATGGCTGAACATCTCTGGACTCTAATAGTTTTAATTGCAGGTGTTCTGCTAACGAGAATAAAGCAAAAGTAAGCCTACACCCACTCCACCAATTACTAGAGCAGTCTTCTGCGATTCATGATCATCACTAATACTAACAGCTTGATCATCACTAGTGACAGAATGATCTTCACCTGCAGCGTGATCTTCACTTGTCACGCTTTGTTTCTGTTCATTGTGATATGGCTGTAACATCGTTCTGATTTCTGAATTCAGTTCTTCACCCTTTCCAAGCGGCTGGGTGTCACTAGCAATAATGATTTCATTGTTATAATTTGTTATTGTTCCAATCTGCAGCTGGAGATCAGAAGGTAACATGTAAAGGCCGTTACCAACAGCAAAGTCAACTTTTGATCTTGCATAACGGAGAGAGTCTTGATACCTTTTGATGCTGGAAGGCAGATCAACTGCAGAGTTTATGACATCTTCTAAATTTGATAACAACTGTTTCTGTGCACCAAACCCTGTGCTTGTTCTCATTATGTTTGATCGTGTCTGTGCCTGCGAGCCTAGCAAGCACCACGCATATGTTCGGATAGATTCATTGATCCTTTCAACACCTGATCCAGTGAAACCTTTGCCGGTGTCTAATATAAAAGTAGTCCATGCATTGTGGTGCTGTTGTTCTATTGATCCTAACTGTACCTGCACATTTGAAGAAAAAGATGTATGACCTGGCCAGTAATCAAAATTATACCTCCTGTGGACACCCCATAAATATAGTGTTCCCATGCCATGGTTTTTGTCTTGCTTTTGCCTAAAGTCGGTCTTAAAATCTATATTGAATTCATTGCAGAGACGCTCATACACTTTCATGTTTATCCTATTGTTGAATGGGTTCCAGCTCTTTTCATGCGGCATTGGTGCCTGAAGTTCAGACAAGATTCTCCTGCACTGATAGTAAACGTGAAATGTGTACACACACTTTGTCAGTAAGTTTGAATTATTCATGTGGTCTGCATAGGACACTCCACATCCCGTGGTTGCACAGAATATTGCAAAGTTTAACTGATTCTGATAGAACTGAATTGGGTGAGAGTTCCACATCTTTGGAACACTATCATTTTTGATTGGGGGATTTAGGTAAGAATGGAATGGGTCAGGCACTTTAACGCGAATGGATTCTGTTTCTGTTACAGCAAAGTCCAACTCATGGAAAGAAATAGTCTTTGGATTGTAATATGGTCCAGTTTTGTATTTAACGTCTTTGTTGAATTTATACTGACTCATTTTTGTTGTTGAATAAAAAATGTTTATCACACTAACAAATGTGAAGACTAGTGTGCCAGTTAAACTTGCAACCCCTATCAACAATCAAAATGGAGGAATGAAAGTTGCACTGCATGAAATTATGTACAAGGTTACTTGGTATAATATCAGTAAAAAAAAGGCTAACAACTGGGTTAGAATTAATGGTAAAACACATTCTGTAGAAGATGGTTACTATGACTTCTGCACTTTAGAGAAAGAATTGTTTGCTCCAGTAGGTATTACAGCGAGTTTAAATCATGCAAGTCTCATTGCTACTCTTACTATGCCCAAAACTAGAGAAGTAAACGTTGAGTTTCCAACCAAACTCCTTGATATGCTTGGAATTACAAAAATATACAAGGGAACACGTCCCATTGACATGGATGTTAACAGTGTACTGTTTGTTCACATGAGAGAGCTTAACACATCCTATAATCTGTTTAATGATCAGCGTTCTGATCTGCTTAGGATTCTTCCACCGAGTGATGCCTCTTTTTGTAAAATGCACGTGCCAACATTTAAGACACTTCAGTTCAAGGACTTGGAGGAAGGGTGTCATGAATTCCTACACATTGATCTGAAAAATCAAAGTGGACAACCAGTTGATTGTTTGTTTAACATTACATTGGAAATAGTTCCATAAAATATTGAGTATTAAAATGTCGAGTGGACCTACAATAGCTTATCCTGTTGCATGTTCAACTATAGAGTTGAAAGATTTAGCAGACGCTATCGACTTTGAGAGCAATGCTGAAGTTGGTGCAGTGTATGCATTCGAGTTTACAGACACTGGTTATTACAAGAGAAAGGAAATCGACGATGAAAAGAAACCAAGATTTCTCAAACTAGGCCAAATCCGTGATGTTAATGTACCTGATCCAATTGTCGATGACATATACTACATGTGGAAACATCAGAATAAAAAATGGGTACTTAGTCCTGTTATAAAAAAGATTGACTGGGAAATGAAGTTTGAATTTGTGAGTCCATACACTCTTGTTGGAAAAGACGACACATTCCGTAAGTCAATCAATGCTAAACCACTAATTGTTAGCCTTGTTCCTGCGATTAACAGCAGGGGAGAAGTTGCAGTTAAACCTTTCCATAAGAACAACTATCTCATTCACAGAAAACAAAGTGTTGAAAAGGACGCTGACACCATTGTCGATTTTATACCCAAGCTTCCAATAGGGCAGAATGCAACTATGATATTTGATATAGTTGTCAGGAAAAGGGAAGAAACCACAAACACTGTTCTAATGAGAGGAATAAATCTCAACTGGAGACCATTAAATGTTGAAGAAGTCAGAGTATTTATTGCTGTTCAAAAGGATTCTAACACAATAAAAAAACAGACGTCAAACCAAAATGTTGTTGTTAACGCAGATATAAATAATTTAACAGAAATAAGAAGTATTAATCTTACTTATCTTGATTTGATTGCTTTCTACTATACAGATAAGGTGTTAAGCAATGAACAGCTTCAAAGCTTAGCAGAAACACTGGCCAGTGAGAATTAAGATAAATATTTTATATTTTGCATTAAAAAGATGACTAGCAGTGTGAAGCTTTATCCTAATATTGATGAAAGTGCAGCAGAAAGTCAACAATTCAGACTGGCACACATTAGTAATATACAAAAACAACTAGAAGATGAATTAGAAAAATATTCTCGCGCTAGACGTAAGTACTCAACAACTTACAACAGCCTTTCTAATGCCAGCACTGGTTCTACTATCCTTGCATCAGCTGCAGGTGTAACGGGAACAATTCTGTTAGCTACCGGAGTAGGGACTCCAGTTTCTCTAATCCTAGGTGGTGTGGCAGCAGCAGTTGGTGGTTTATCATTTATAGCATCAGCTATAATGAAAAAAATTGTGAAAAAGCTTGAAAAACACGAATCCATTTCCACTCTTGCATCATCAAAATTGTCTAGCCTAAAACTGTCTATCAGTAAAGCACTTGAAGATTCAAAAGTTTCTGACGAAGAATTCAAACAGATACAAACAGACTTTGATGACTACAAAAGTAAGAAAGCAAGTATTCAAACAAAAACACGAGCTGAATATAACAAGCCAATCGATATAGAAGATCTGAAAAAGCAGTTTTTAAAAAAGGGGATTCAAATAGGACGGGAAGAAAAAGTAAAAATAGAATCACTTGTAAAGAGTTAACTATTCGTTTAGACAGTCACATTGCATGTATCAGATATAATTCTAACAGTGAAAGAACATATGAAGTAAAGTTTGTAAATGAGAGAGCGTATTGAGCTTAAGAATGTTGTATAAGAGAAAGGGAGAATGTACCTTCTGGGTTACTGATTCCGACAGACCCGGCATTGGTTCAAAACAACCTTACTTTACTGTATTTTTTTTGGTATGGATTTATGCAGTATTTTTCTGATTTTGTCGCATGTTTCATTTTAGTAAAAGTTTAGTCCAGAAGCCTATTTTGCGTTAATATTTAGGGTCTGTCGGAATCGGTGAGCCAGAACGTACATTCTCCCTTTCTCTTCATTACATAACTTTGTTTGTCAATCACAGTGTTGGTGTGTTGGGCTGAGGACAGTGAACTGTAGCGTTACAACTACAATCACTGACAGTGTTGGTGTGTTGGGCTGAGGACAGTGAACTGTAGCGTTACAACTACAATCACAGTGTTGGTATGTTGGGCTGAGGACAGTGAACTGTAGCGTTACAACTACAATCACAGTGTTGGTGTGTTGGGCTGAGGACAGTGAACTGTAGCGTTACAACTACAATCACAGTGTTGGTGTGTTGGGCTGAGGACAGTGAACTGTAGCGTTACAACTACAATCACAGTGTTGGTGTGTTGGGCTGAGGACAGTGAACTGTAGCGTTACAACTACAATCACAGTGTTGGTGTGTTGGGCTGAGGACAGTGAACTGTAGCGTTACAACTACAATCACAGTGTTGGTGTGTTGGGCTGAGGACAGTGAACTGTAGCGTTACAACTACAATCACAGTGTTGGTGTGTTGGGCTGAGGACAGTGAACTGTAGCGTTACAACTACAATCACAGTGTTGGTGTGTAGGGCTGAGGACAGTGAACTGTAGCGTTACAACTACAATCACAGTGTTGGTGTGTTGGGCTGAGGACAGTGAACTGTAGCGTTACAACTACAATCACAGTGTTGGTGTGTTGGGCTGAGGACAGTGAACTGTAGCGTTACAACTACAAAACACAGTGCTGTAACAAGATCAAATTAACACCCCTTAGTGTATTGGGTTGAGGACTGTGAACTGTAGCGTTACAGCTAAACACATCACAGTGCACCGAGACAAACAGCTTGCTACTTGTGTCACCGAGACAAACAGCTTGCTACTTGTGTCACCGAGACAAACAGCTTACTACTTGTGTCACCGAGACAAACAGCTTGCTACTTGTGTCACCGAGACAAACAGCTTACTACTTGTGTCACCGAGACAAACAGCTTGCTACTTGTGTCACCGAGACAAACAGCTTGCTACTTGTGTCACCGAGACAAACAGCTTGCTACTTGTGTCACCGAGACAAACAGCTTGCTACTTGTGTCACCGAGACAAACAGCTTGCTACTTGTGTCACCGAGACAAACAGCTTACTACTTGTGTCACCGAGACAGACAGCTTACTACTTGTGTCACCGAGACAAACAGCTTACTACTTGTGTCACCGAGACAAACAGCTTGCTACTTGTGTCACCGAGACAGACAGCTTGCTACTTGTGTCACCGAGACAAACAGCTTACTACTTGTGTCACCGAGACAAACAGCTTGCTACTTGTGTCACCGAGACAAACAGCTTGCTACTTGTGTCACCGAGACAAACAGCTTACTACTTGTGTCACCGAGACAGACAGCTTGCTACTTGTGTCACCGAGACAAACAGCTTGCTACTTGTGTCACCGAGACAAACAGCTTACTACTTGTGTCTCAGAAACTTTGTGTTGGACAGAGCTGTGTCAGGACACCACAGGTAAGTCTGTTCTGTTGTTGTTGTTGTTGTTGTTTTATTCTTCTCTGTCTGTTGTCATGCTAGTGCGCCTACTACACGCATTTGTCTTTCGCATGATACCGCATTTTCCCGGGAGTACTGACTGTGCTTTAAATCGGACTGAGAGCCCTGTTGGCCGCTCATCTAATAGAAAAACAAGTCGCGTAAATCAAAATCAATACATTCAGTCAATCTGTCGACTAATGAAACTGAACGCATTGCATTTTTTCTCACCGAGACGGTCGGATCACCGACTGGGGGTGGCCTAGACAGCGCTGACACACTGTAAGAAGATATAAATCCGTGCACATTGTCCCTGCAGCGAGCAGCCGGCTGTCAATTGCTTAAAATGACAGCAGGTTTAGCGCAGTAGTGCTTGTGCTTAAGTTAATACAGTTAGTTTAACCTTGACTAGACGTAAAAACAGAAACGAGGTATCTAGACCTCTCCTGGGTGGCCGAGTGGTAACGCACTTGCGCTCGGAAGCGAGAGGTTGCGAGTTCGACCCTGGGTCAGGGCGTTAGCAATTTTCTCCCCCCTTTCCTAACCTAGGTGGTGGGTTCAAGTGCTAGTCTTTCGGATGAGACGAAAAACCGAGGTCCCTTCGTGTACACTACATTGGGGTGTGCACGTTAAAGATCCCACGATTGACAAAAGGGTCTTTCCTGGCAAAATTGTATAGGCATAGATAAAAATGTCCACCAAAATACCCGTGTGACTTGGAATATTAGGCCGTGAAAAGTAGGATATGCGCCGAAATGGCTGCGATCTGCTGGCCGATGTGAATGCGTGATGTATTGTGTAAAACAAATTCCATCTCACACGGCATAAATAAATCCCTGCGCCTTGAATATGTGCGCGATATAAATTGCATTAAAAAAAAAATCCCTGCGCTTAGAACTGTACCCACGGAATACGCGCGATATGTAGAGGTTACATGCCGAGTCTCTGTGATTATCAAAAATAATGGTCGAAGTTTGCGGATCATGAAAAATGCGAGCTTTAGCGAGCTTTTTCATGACCGCGAACTGAGACCATTATTTTTTTATAATCACTGAGACGAGGTGTGTAACCTCTTTATTCCTCCTTTCTTCAGTTATTCAAAGAAAAGAGGAGGTTTTTTGCGAAAGTTTGATCGAATCCTATTCACTCAACCAGTCAACCTGCGCAGGCGATCGATTAATGCGCGGTTGTATAGTTCCGTGCAAATCATTCCATTCTGTTAACACTTCTTGTCAGTTTTCCTATTTTGGACTAAAATCAAGTACACAGATATGATGTTATTCTGCTGTGGCGGCAAAGGCAGATATTGTGTGTTCTGTATATGTTTTGGTATCGCTTAGGATAATGTTCTTTCGTCAAATGGGAATAGCAGACGAACTTTTGCACCCGTGTTCCAACGTTAAAAACTGTATGAAGTTCAGTTTTCTGGGGAAAATAGTGTATGAAACCGCTTTATGTTGTTTAAATTGATGAGATGTGTGCATTTGGTTGCGTGTGATCTGTTTATTAAATGAAATATTGTTGAAAACTGACCGTCGGATTGCAGTCTGTTGTCGGAAACTGAGTGAAAAGAAGGGGAACTACTAGACAAAGTATGAGTTACTTGCCTTGCGGGAAATTGCTTGTGATGAACGTTTGAGCACGGCAGATCTTGATTCAGAAAACAACCGAACTCATGGATTTTATATATGGAGATTCATGTGTTCAGGCCTGTAGTTGTTAATTTAAATGCGGTATGTTTGTATTGTTTGCTCCAGAGATGTATACTTCGTACATTAGAGCGTTCAGAACTTTTCAGTCGCAAAAAGTAGTACCGAAACAGAACAACTTCTCAACCCATTGCACTATCGAGGATTCAGGCTGTTGCTGGGTCGTTATTTGTTTGGTTGCTGGGTCATTATCGAAAAATAACTACCCCTACAAGTTTACAGAGGTAAAGAAGCAGAGGGGGGAATAAAAGCCTCATATTGATTGATTGATTGATCCTGTAAAGCAGTATGTTCCCGGTCTGAGCTGCGTGTGTGTATCGCGTGTGTCCTCACATAGCGCCCCTACACTGGACACCATTAACACCGCGTTACACGGAAGTTACTGTGTGCGACAGTGGAGAAGATGATTGTCGTTATGGGCAGAATATACCTGCGCAGTTTCAACGGCACAGACGACGCACTGTCTATTATTGATGCCGCGATAGGGATTATAGCGAGTCAGTACTTGGCCTGTTTTCCTTTCATGAAACGTGTAGCGGGCTGGGATAATCTGCAGTGCGTCGTCGGTCCTGCTGAAGTTACATGTGAGCGGAGCTCCTTAGGCCCGCTTTAGACGAGCGACGACGCGTTGTCAGATGAGCTGTTTGCACAATCGTTGCGGAATACCAGCACCACGTACCAGAGACAGGCTTGTATTATGTAAACTGGCTTGTATTATGTAAACTGGCTTGTATTGTGTAAACTGGCTTGTCGCAGAACGGAGAACTAGCTGCACACCGTCAAGACAAAACGCGACTCACTGTGAAAAACAAATTGGTACAAACACCAAATTCTGACCGAAAGTGAACTGTCTGTCGTACTGCACACAGGCGAGACATATTATTATACAAAATATCGAGGAAATGAAAGCTTAGTAAACGCCCAAACGGAATTTCTCTAAAATCTTTCGTTGGTTTTTCGGAAATTTACCAGCGACTGCGATTTCTGTCACGTAATAAAATTGCACGAGGCAGTGATGTGTGTGCGTGTGTGTGCCTGCGTGTGTGTGGGCGTGAGTGTGTATGTTACGGATGAAATTTCAGGTAAGTGTCTGTGTGTATAGAAAATATGCGTGCTCTGCTCTGTTTACTATCTAACTGTTCTTCACACACAACACTCAGACAAAGCACAAAGACTAAACACTCTCAATGCCCTTTGCCCTCGTTCCTGTAATGCAACATCAAAACAATAATACAAACATGTTATTTCTCATGCATTCTACAGATCACGTTCATTCATATATAGGAAGAATAATATCTTAACACACGTCGGAGACTAACTGTCTCACGTTAGATGAATGTTCTCGATCCACACACTTCTGCTAATGTTTAAGGTTTCTGTTTACCACAGTGTCATGTTACGCACATCACTTGTCGCGTAATACTTAAATTGACGACGTCTACGTCTCACACAATCTTCTCGCTGATTATGGTTCTTCGGTGGCAGTTCACACATTCAGTGACTCCACAATCTTATGATTAAGTTTCTTCGGTGGCAGTTCACACGTACAGTAACTCTACAAACTTATGATCATGTTTCTTCGGTGGCAGTTCACACGTACAGTGACTCCACAGACTTAACGGGTACATACCCGGGATCCATACCACCCACGCAATACCGCTCGTGGTGGCTATGGGGTGCGGCTCCACCCAGTTCCCAGTACTCCAGCGTTGCTACAACCCTGCGCTCTCAAACATCAATTCGTAGCGCCAAGGAGGGGATGCCCATCTCTCTCTCTCTCCCGCTGTCAAGTGGTTCCATCCCTCACTCTGACCGGGGTGCTGCGTAAAAAGTTTAGGCTACCATAAGTCTCAATTCTTAGCTAAACTTTTCTACGAAATAATACTGCTATTCTTTCTCAATACTGTTCAACTATCCGTCCATTAACTTATGCGGATATATTATTTACACCAGCTCCTTTACAAGTACAGTCTACTTCGTTTATAACGTCGCCGGATATAACGTCACCCCGTTATATCGTCACCCAAACACCGGTCCCGGCTCAATTCCTTCTTTCCAAGACTATTTTAACCTCGGATATAACGTCACCGGATATAACGTCACCCAGTTATAACGTCACTCATCCATGTCGGTTATAACGTCATATCAATCCCCATATGCAGCAGTTTGCATGGTGAACGACTGTCAAGGCATGTTCATTTACCCTACACGTGTCACAAGTTTTGTGTGTTAACGGTATTCAAGTTTTTCCGTTTTCCCGTTGTTAGAGACCCAAGGAAAACTAGGTTCAAGGCATAATCATTTTTGCTGCATGCGTTTTGTGAGTTCCTGTTCGAGGTTTTTAATCAAAAGAAAAATGTTTTATTTCATTTCGTTTTGTGAGTTCCTGTTCTATGTTTTCAGTCAGTAATGAAAAATGTTTCATTTCATTTCGCTTTGTGAGTTCCTTACTTAGGTTCCTCAGTGTTCTAGGTTTTTAATTAAAAGAAAAATGTTCCATTTCATTCGTGTTGTGAGTTCCTGTCTTTGTTTTTAACTAAAAAAAATTGTTTTAAAAAGTTTCATATCGAGCATACATGGTTACTCCTGCGCGAGCGCGTGCGAATGGATCTGTCTACTTCTGTCCTTCAATCACGCATATAAAAAACAAGTCGCGTAAGGCGAAAATACAATATTTAGTCAAGTAGCTGTCGAACTCACAGAATGAAACTGAACGCAATGCCATTTTTCAGCAAGACCGTATACTCGTAGCATCGTCAGTCCACCGCTCATGGCAAAGGCAGTGAAATTGACAAGAAGAGCGGGGTAGTAGTTGCGCTAAGAAGGATAGCACGCTTTTCTGTACCTCTGTTTGTTTTAACTTTCTGAGCGTGTTTTTAATCTAAACATATAATATGTATATGTTTTTGGAATCAGGAACCGACAAGGAATAAGATGAAAGTGTTTTTAAATTGATTTGGACAATTTAATTTTGATAATAATTTTTATATATTTAATTTTCAGAGCTTGTTTTTAATCCGCATATAACATATTTATATGTTTTTGGAATCAGCAAATGATGGAGAATAAGATAAACGTAAATTTGGATCGTTTTATAAATTTTTATTTTTTTTTACAATTTTCCGATTTATATGACCAAAGTCATTAATTAATTTTTAAGCCACCAAGCTGAAATGCAATACCGAAGTCCGGGCTTCGTCGAAGATTACTTGACCAAAATTTGAACCAATTTGGTTGAAAAATGAGGGCGTGACAGTGCCGCCTCAACTTTCACGAAAAGCCGGATATGACGTCATCAAAGACATTTATCAAAAAAAGGAAAAAAACATTCGGGGATTTCATACCCAGGAACTCTCATGTCAAATTTCATAAAGATCGGTCCAGTAGTTTAGTCTGAATCGCTCTACACACACACACACACACACACACACACGCACAGACACACACACATACACCACACCCTCGTTTCGATTCCCCCTCGATGTTAAAATATTTAGTCAAAACTTGACTAAATATAAAGACTCGATTATTGAAATGACGGTAGGAGAAGGTCGAGAGGATGAGAACAGACTACGTCGTTTGTTTGTTTTTTGGTCCGTAGAATACAGACTACAACTGCCCTCGACGAGGAGGCTGAGCGTCACGTTGTCGACAGGCTGAGTAGGTCGCTCAGGCTAAATTGTAAAGGTAAACATTAAGTGCAGTGAACCGACAAATTGAGAAAAGTGATACTGCACTCTTAAAGCACTATTTTGACTCAACTTGGAAAGCCATGGACGTTATATCAAGTGACGTTATAATGATAATAATAATACAGTAGTAGTCTAACGAGTATAACGTCCCGCTCACTAGATGTGGTGGAGACGGTGGATGGGGAAAGGGGGTAACTATGAACCCAAAGTTGTTACTACCAGAACGATTGTGCGTAAAGGTAGGCAGCCACTTTACTGTTGATGAGAAACTTCTTCGTTAATAATAATAATATAAGTCAAATAGACATTAATTACGTATAAGGACCCATGAAGTTCTCGTCATTTTTACATTTAGTCAAGTTTTGACTAAATGTTTTAACGTAGAGGGGGGAATCGAGACGAGGGTCGTGGTGTATGTGTGTCTGTGTGTGTGTGTGTGTGTGTGTGTGTGTGTGTGTGTGTGTGTGTGTGTGTGTGTGAGTAGAGCGATTCAGACTAAACTACTGGACTGATCTTTATGAAATTTGACATGAGAGTTTCTGGGTATGATATCCCCAGACGTTTTTTTTCATTTTTTTGATAAATGTCTTTGATGACGTCATCCGGTTTTTCGTGAAAGTTGAGGCGGCACTGTCACGCTCTCATTTTTCAACCAAATTGGTTGAAATTTTGGTCAAATAATCTTCGACAAAGCCCGGTATTGCATTTCAGCTTGGTGGCTTAAAAATTAATTAATGACCTTGGTCATTAAAAATCTGAAAATTGTAAAAACAAAATAAAAAAAATTATAAAACGATCCAAATTTACGTTCATCTTATTCTCCATCATTTTCTGATTCAAAACACATATAAATATGTTATATTTGGATTAAAAACAAGCTCTGAAAATTAAAAATATAAAAATTATTATCAAAATTAAATTTTCGAAATCAATTTAAAAACACTTTTGTCTTATTCTTTGTCGGTTCCTGATTCCAAAAACATAGATCTGTTTGGATTAAAAACACGCTCAGAAAGTTAAAACGAAGAGAGGTACAGAAAAGCGTGCTATCCTTCTCAGCGCAACTACTACCCCGCTCTTCTTGTCAATTTCACTGCCTTTGCCATGAGCGGTGGACTGACGATGCTACGAGTCTTGCTGAAAGATTGCATTGCGTTCAGTTTCATTCTGTGAGTTCGACAGCTACTCGACTAAATGTTGTATTTTCGCCTTGTTATTTCTTCGGACATCAAGGACATGTCAAGATCTAGCATTATATGAATAAACGACAGCCATGTGTGTGTGTGTGTGTGTGTCCTTAGCTAATAACGTCGGACACTATTATTAAAGACTGAGATTGTCGATGGAACCAGACGGAGCTTGACACTCCAACACTAGCAACCTGTCTCAGAATCAGCATGCAGCCTACAACACTGTACGTTGATACTGTTGCCGAATTTCGGGGAAAATGTTGTGTATACAATTTTGTATTCATGGTATAGCCAGGTTTTGGAAATATGCAAAGAAGAGAATAGTCCACAATTCTATATATGAGGAAGTGAATTAAAGATTATTGTAATAAGTTAGTTTAAAACTTACAACAATATGTTGTTGTAATTTTTAAACAACACTAATGCATGCACTTTCCATTTCTGCACAGTTTTATTAAAACAGTCAGTACTTTAGAAAGGGACATAACTCTTGGACTCCGGATATAACATCACCCGCGCGTAAAAGTGACGTTATAACCGATGAACCGGATACAGCGTCACCGCGTATAACGTCGCTCAAAAACATCCCCCGAGGGGTGACGTAATATCATTACCGAAAGAACATACGATCTTCCTTTTCAAAATGGCTGACACAGCGGCTCACGCTTTTCCAGCCCAATTTACAACATGACTCTCACAGTCATTTCACCAGTCAATATTACTGAGCAAAATACAATTTGATAAATACCTGTATCTTTACAGCCTAGAACCACTCATGGTTCGTCCGCCACACTAGTCTTTCGGTGTTAGACCTCAGTGTTCGGGGAGCAGCTTATCGCCCAACGCGGAGACATCAAAACACGTCTGTCTCGTCTGACTGTCAAGTACGCTCTCACCTTCCACACGCTACCAAGCAGAGAAAGGGGGAATGTACGTTCTGGCTCACCGATTCCGACAGACCCTAAATATTAACGCAAAATAGGCTTCTGGACTAAACTTTTACTAAAATGAAACATGCGACAAAATCAGAAAAATACTGCATAAATCCATACAAAAAAAAAAAAAGTAAAGTAAGGTTGTTTTGAACCAATTCCGGGTCTGTCGGAATCGGTGACCCTGAACGTACATTTCCCCTTTCTCTTCATACAACGCTAAATTTCCATAGCAGACGATACGATGATGCGCGCGCACCTTGCCGGCGCAAATTCTAATAAAATACCTTTCTTTATATATCTACCTAACTTCTATCTTTCAAAGTCCCTTTTATCTTTGATACGGTCCTAATTATATTTAGGTTTGTATAGAAGTCACTGATTAGGCTGGATGGCTGCATATTATTGTGTTATTTACGATAATGCTTCGATCTGACCAAAGTGTCACTCTGACCTTGACCGGTTTTCATGTATCGTCGAGAGAAATTGATTCTCACAAACTCATCTTTGTCTTTTCAATCATTGTTTTGTCATTTTTGTATCACTATTACATATCCCGTACCTATGTTGCATATGATTTTAGTTTGTTTATAAGGATTTGGTTGTAATGAGTGATGCTTGGTTCCTCTGCAAAGATTGCTAATTTATGCAGACAGGTACTCGCGCAGGAATTTAGCCGATTCCATTTACTTTCGGACTTTACCGCTTCGTACTAAGTCAATGTATAATTTTCCCCCAAGTAACGCATATCATGATGTTTGTCTAGGGTTCTTCTTTTTATCTGTATGATTTATGAGTTTGTCCATTATTCCAGTTTAGAGAGTTTTGTAATTTTCCGCACTGAAGTTGGTTCAGTGCCTTCACTAGGACCATTGTTTTTGCATCCTACTAAATAAATATAAGTTTTTTCTGAAATGTTATCTATTGCAATGGAAAGCTAAAGGTCGTAGCTTTAATTTGATGTATTGTTTGTTAGGATTGGTTATGTATTTGTTTAAATAACGTAGGGTAAAGCATGTGTAAGAAACACAGATTCCGTGTTTCTGGCCGTATTCAGGCGATTTTTATTCTCGGCGGAAGGCGCTTTCGCTGCAGTCCGCGCCGGGGCTATAAATACAGGCCGGACACCGGCAATAGCATGCGGAGTGGACTGCCGAGCCAGATACCCTCCAGTCGGATCATAATGCAATTTTGATCAGAATTCACAACGTTGATACCATAGAACCCGATGTCGGTCCACCCAAGTATCGGCTCGCCAAAGCTGACTGGGCAAAGTTCCAAGCGACCCTAGACTCTGTCTGTGAAGAGCAGGACTTCACTGACAACTCCGTTGACCAATACTATGCAAACATCCGAGAAGCCATACTGAGTGCTGCCGACAAGGCAATTCCCAAGGGCGGTAACCTACCCAGGGGAAAGGCCGGTACTCAGGCCTCATGGTGGAACGATGAATGCACGGCGGCGGTCAAACGGAAGAGACAATGCATAGCAAGATACCAGAAGAACCTTTGCCAGAAAAACCTAAAAGAGGTTCACGACGCTACCCAAGCGTGCGATGAAGTCATGGAGAAAGCGAAGAGTGACGACTGGGAGGAGTTCTGCACTCAGGAAGTCAGAGACCATTTCGATGCCCCAAAAGTCTGGAAGAGGCTCAGGGCTCGCAAACGAGGGGGAAAGGCAGCTGAGAAACCACTCACTGTCGATGGCAGACAAACGACTAGCAACCTCGAGAAAGCTGAAGTACTGGCACGTACATTCGCAGGAGTAAGCTTGACCCAAAATCTTCCAGCAAAAGCGGCTGACCACAGAGCTGCGGAAGAGAAGAAATTTGTGACTCCGGCGCCCGATAACACAATGCCCATCAACAGCGATTTCACGCTCAAAGACCTAGCAAAGGCAATTGCTGGCATCAAGACGGGAAACGTGGCCACTGGCACGGACCCGATCTCTTACAAGATGATACAGCATCTCCCAGACAGCATGCTTGAAAAACTCCTGCTCTTCTTCCAGGCCTGCTGGGAGGGGAACTGCATTCCCCAGGCCTGGAGAGAAGCTCTAGTCGTTGCGATTCCAAAGGAAGGGAAGCCTAAAAACTCCCCCTCCAGCTATAGACCGATTTCACTGACACCCCACCTGGGGAAGATCTATGAGCGCATGGTAAAGAACAGGCTTGAGTTCTTCTTGGACAAACACAATGTCATCCCGCTCTTCCAGGCTGGGTTCCGAAAGGGAAGGAATTGCATGGAGCACGTGGTCAGACTCACAGCTCATGCAAAACGAGCACTCACCAGAAACAGGATCCTAATGGCCACCTTTTTCGACATCAGGCGCGCCTTTGACACAGTATGGCATGGGAAGCTTTTGGACAAACTTGCGAAGCTGGGCTTATCAGGCAGAATACTGGGCTTCGTCCAGGAATTCCTCAGAGACAGGACCCTGGCGGTCAGGGTCGGACAGTCTGTCTCTAAGTCTCACTCCATTGATATGGGCGTACCTCAGGGGAGCATCATTGCCCCCATCCTCTTCAGCTTGATGCTTCACGATATTGGTCAGATTGGCCTGGAAGGAGGAACAATGTCTCTGTACGCAGATGACCTAGCCTTCTGGATGGAACCAGTCAGACACCACATGACTGAGCAGAACAGACTCAAGTATCAAGCGCAAATTGACAAGATCGCAAAGTATATGCTTGCAAACGGCTTTGAACTCTCACACGAGAAGACAGTGTTCCTGGTGTTCACAAGAAGAAGGGGGCTCAAAGCCCAGTACCACCTGACCCTAAACGGAATGCAAATCAAACCAAGCAAAACTGCAAAGTTTCTTGGGGTCACGATCTCTGATGATCTGATCTGGCAACAACACATCGACTCTCTAATTCTCAAAGCCCGACGATCAGTCAACCTGATCAAGGTTCTAAAATCTCAGACCTGGGCAGCTGGTAAAGCCCTTGTGCACCTGGTAAAGGCGCTGGTCCGCTCCAGACTAACATACGGACAAGAAGCCTACTTCAGCATGCCACAAAGCCTCTGGAACAAACTGGAACGCCTGGAGCTCTCAGCCTTAAAACTGGCTCTGGGCGTTCCAAAAGGGGCCATAAACTGTCTCGCCTATCAGGAAGCAGGCATGATCCCCCTGAAGGAAGAATGTCACCTCCGCTGCGCTCAGTTCGTTGCTCGAGCATCGGCTGTACCCAACACTGTACAGGAAGTGTTCACGGCAACCTTCCATCCGACACAAACCTCCTGGCACGAGACCTGGAAAGAAAAGAAAACATGCTTGGCGGAGCGGTACGAAACCCTCCACGACCATACCATAGATGTACTGACCCAGTGCCAAATTGACCAGACACGAATGGCTGAGCTGCCAACCAATCCGTACCCATCATGGCTGATCGAAAAGCCACAGATCAGCCACACGTATGGCGACGCAGTTTCCAAAAAGGAGAACCCACTCCTCCTAGCGACCATGGCCAGGGAGATTCTGGACGGCAGGCTCCGCAACTACCTCAAAGTCTACACGGACGGCTCTGTCCTGGACAACGGCGAGGTGGGTTGTGCTTTTGCGATCCCAGAGTTCAACTTGGTGCGAAAATATAAACTAAACGAGGGGGTCAGTATCTTCACGGCGGAGATGTATGCCATTCTCATGGCCTGCTCCCACGTGAACGACAACATGGCCATACCCATGGGAGTGGCAATCCTCTCAGACTCGAAATCCTCCTTGCAAGCGCTGGCAAGCGAGACAGGCAACAGACCTGAACTCCGCATGGAAATCCAGGCTCTATGTCACCAAATTATGGTTCGGGGCACCGACCTCGTTCTCATGTGGTTACCATCCCACACAGGCATCAGGGGCAATGACCTGGCTGACAGGGCAGCAAAAGCCGCGGCCCTCTCCGAGGGCCCGGTCCTAGACCTGAAATATTCGGTCACAGAAGCGAAAGGCAAACTGGCTAAGGCTGTGAGAAAAGGGTATGGCGAGACCCTCAAGGAAAGATGCACAAAGCACGGATGGCTAGCGCTGCCTCCGGACAGAAAGGGCCACCATCACCCGTTCCCCCTGAAGGAGATGCAGTTGCTCCGGCGCATTCGCACCGTGAGCTCCTACTACTCCTTCACCTTCCCCCGCTGCGAATGTGGAATGGCCCTAGACTTCCACCACCTCTTCGCAGGTTGCCAACCTCTGACCCCGGAGATGGCAACACTCTCCCAGTACAGGACTTCCCACGGACTAAGTCTACACGACTTCCTCCGACCTCATCAGTCCCTCGGCCTGATACCGATGAGAACCTTGACCCGTTCCATCCTGAAATCGTCTGTTGCCAAATGGTTCTGAGGATGCTGGAGATGCAGGCCCAGCCAGAACCAGTTCAGACTTTCGAAGGATACCCCCAAACACCCCATCCTGTCAGGCCCACCCCCATTCCTGAAATCGTCTGTGGCCAAATGGCTCTGAGGTTGCTGGAGGCATAGGCCCAGCCAGATCCAGTTCAGACTTTAGAAGGACCTCCCCCCAATCCTCCCTCCTGCTGCCAACCGTCGAAAGGACAAGGAACCCAGAGGTCTGTTGGTAGAGCCTTGGCCCTGGAAAGGACAGGGTTCCCGACCCTCTATCTTGCACAGGCCGGTCGAGCCTAGCCTCTGGACAGGCACGGAACCTGGCAACCTGCCAGTTGAGCCGTGTCCATGGTAGGGGAAAGGTTCCCGGCCCTGTGCCCCATGGTTTTTTTTTTTTTTTTTTTTTTTTTTTTGTAGCTGTGCGAGAGTATGCGAACGACTGTGTATGACAGTGTAAATAGCCTATCCTCTTTTTCTCACCCCCACCCCAGAGGGGGTTACAGAGACACATCTCTGGCCTCCTCACCTGATCCCCTTCCCATGCCTCTGTAGACAGAGGGTGCCATAAAGGCGTTGATGAATAAACCGACATAAAGTCGCAGCCCTGTACATATGTTTTTAACCGGCCAGTATAGGTCCTAGGGAGGACCGGGTTTGCTTTTCGCCAGTTGACTAGCCGCCGAATCCACAAGTACGTAGAGGGTGCCTCAGCTTCTCCACCACGACCCTCCTTGGTCTGACACTCACTCCTTTGCCATGATCAGTCGGATGCCACTTTTCACAATTTTATTCTAAAGTACCAACAAATCAAATCAATTCCCTTCCGGAATAGCAACGTTCCACGTTTCTTGAATACAAAAGCATTTCTGCCTCGGAATGAAAGAATAAATCTCTACAATCGTGTATCTCCTGCAAGGAATTGATTTTAAATCCTGTTCTTCCAGCATTTCCATTACGGAAAGTACAAGTTTTTTTTTTTTTTTTTTTTTTTTTTTTTTTTTTTTTTTTTTTTTGTTGCTCATCTTCACCCAGGCACACATCGTAGAGCTTCGGCTCTGATATCTTTGACCCAAATTGCTTTAAGCAGAGAGGTCGTTAAACTGTATTTTCGTTCGCAATAGCATGCATTCGCTCCTAGCAGCTGAACACGGCACTACACTTGCTTTGCTGTCTACGGGTTTCGCCTTCGGTCTCTACGTTTCCTTGCATTGTTTTCTTGAATAAAAAGTTGAAACAAGACGCTTGGACTTGGGCTTCGTGTATCTACTACCCTTCCACTCCTCCACTACAATCTAGCAACGGGGCTTGGTCACAGTGGTTGTGCTGTTCAGACTTGTTGGAAGCGGTGGCAGTTTTCTGTGAGAGAAGTGTTTGACTTTGTGTTTCTGTTGATTAATATCATGTCTCAAGACAGTATTTCTTCACAAGAATTAGCTCAGGAAATTAGTGAAGCGCAAGCAGCTAACCAAAAACTGTTAGATTCAGAAAGTATGGCTTTTGAGCAAGCTCAGGAAATTCCTCTTCCACCACCAACACCATCAGAATTTTGGACAGAAGAAGAGAAGAAAACTTTGTTAGAGAATCGGAAGTATTTTGAAGAAATGGTGCAAATTGTAGATAAAGCTGTAAAAGAAGGGCCGATAGAATTACCTAAAAAGCCGAAAAGAAAGATTGAGCAGTTGTTCAAAGAAAAAACAGGAGTAAAGAAAAGCAGAAATGATCTCACAACTCCACAGGCATTACACAATTATCTGATTTCTAATAAAGCTGATATAAAAACAACGATTTCCAGAGAAGCTTTTTCTGAGAAATTATTTGAAAACCCATCAAATGAAGACGAAATGGTAGAAAGATTAAACAAAGGAGTGAGAAATTTAGCTAGACAAGATGCACAGACTATGATGATTTACATTCAGTTTGGCAACTTTTTAATTCTGTGTAAAAACTGGCAGGAGAAGGAGAGGAAAGAAGGGAGAATAACAGAAACTTGGGCTGACTGGTTGAAAGCAAAAACAGGCTATTCCGATGTTCATGCACGGAAATTACGAGCCGTTGCAGGTGTTCTTTATGGATATCCTGGATTTTTTGCTGTTGGTCTCCCCTTTCGTTTTATTTACAGCAAGCTAAATAACATTAAGAGCATGCTGCAAGTGCCAGAATTTGCTTCCATCTGGAAACAAGCTCCTCATGTACCAGAAACAAGCCAGCTCCAACATTCTCAAGAATTCTAGGATTCTAAAAATAGTACCGTTCACGCGTGAACGGTAGGTCTTGCTGGTAAACCGGCGGCTTGGGTCACTCTGTTTCAACGCTTCGCTTCACTACGCTTCAATATTTAGGCTGCCTTTTCAGGCGGCCACCGAGTGCACTTTATGCAAATGACTTGTGTAATATTGTTCCACCACGATTGGTTCTGGTGTATCACGTGGTTCATGAATATTAAAACTTGTTTATTGAATCAAGCTTTGACAAGTGTACTTGGTGGCTGCTTTGAAACTCAACAAAGCCTACTCCCCTTTCACAAACACTTCCCTTTCACAAGCAACGTCCTTTTCCCCGCTGCAGTCAAAACAAAGCTGTCATAGCGGGTTTTCCCGATTGACAAAAATTCTTATTACACACTCAGACTATTTGCGTTTGTTCTCTAGTGCCCAATTGCATAAGAATATTCTGGTGATGAATAAACGCGCTTTGTGTCATTAGCATCTAAAGATTTCTTGTTTACAATAGTTGTGTTGATCTGATGAAGCGCGGAACTGATCTTAGGGTTGTCATGGTGAAACACTCGCTTCTGAAACAGTGCTTCCTTGTAGTTATCATGCGATATGCTCGACTTTACAACCTGTTTGCTTACACCCTTTGCTTTTTTAACCACCCCTTTCTCACTTGCAACACTGTACATCTTTGCACGCAATCCAACATACTCCTTAATTATCTTCCCATTCATTTCATCTTTCATCTTTCCAATAACCTTCTTGTTAACATTTGAGTGCAATGGTGATTCTTTAGGGTAGTCGCAAGTGTCATAAAAAGAATATTTTCCTTTTACTGCAGGACTTTCAGCTTCTAGATCTTTGTAAATGTCATCCGCTGGAATGTCAAGTAAGAATGAATCTGTGTCTGTGTAAAGTACTCTCGATTTGGGATATCTTGGTTTCAAATAATCATACAAAAACTCAAGCATCAACAGTTTTGACAACTCTAGCACAGTAAAGCCTATGAATACTGGTTTGTCAAGCTTGACTACAAGTTTTTTCATTAAGATACCATACAGCTGTTCATGAAAGTATTTAAAGTCTTGATACTGTGGTTTGGATGTCAGCTTGATGGCCTCATTTTCTCTTGTAACAAGTCTAACATCCTTTCTCTTGTGTGGGTTTTCCATTGTCTTACCAAAGCAACTGTTGTTCATCAGTTTAAAAAAGTCTTTCTCTGATGCATCAGCGGCTTTGGTTCTCAGTTCTGTGTTTTTCATGATGTAAGGTTTCATAAACTGTTCTTGATCAAATAAAATTATACGATGAACAGCCTTCAAAATTAATCCATGTCTAATGTAAAACTGTAACAATCTGTAGTGACACACATACTTCTTTTTGTGAAACAGATTGGGCACCAGCTTTGGAGGTTCTCTTGGGTTTACTTTTAACCTCTCAGCCGCTAAAGGATAATCATTATGTAGATCATGAAGTGATAGTGGATAGTCTAAGTCAACTTCTAGTATCCATCCCTTTCGACTGTCTGGGCCTGCTTTTAATATTGTCAGCACAACACATTGTGAAAATGGTCCTGAATAGATCTTAAAGTTCCGAAGTGGAAGCGTCTGACACATTGCCCAACCATACAAATTGTTTGCATCTAGATACATGATGTAATTAGAAGGTTTCATAGGATCAAAGTCGTCCAAGTATTTGTTGTTGGCTTTGCAGTAATTGTGTGAAGCCATACTGATTCCTCCACGTAGTCCATTTTCAATCATCTGAAGTGTAGGAAGATCTGATAGCAAGTCAATCTTTACTCCTGTAAATCTAAGAAATGCATCCCAGCTCATGCCTGGTGCAGATATGTAATGTGAAGGATCTAGATTGTAGTGCTTCATACATGTTCTTCTGTAATTCTCAAATATATCTGCAAGTAAACAAACATCAGCCAACAAATATTGATCATGATAATCACCCATTGTATTACATCCTAATTTATTCCATGCAGTCTTAGCGTGTTCATAGTCTTCGTCACTTATACCTTTACCCTTCAGCCGTGAGAAGTAAGCATCCTTTGGTGGTAACTCATCTTCATCAAACCTCTCCCACGAATCCATGTATTCATATGGATAGACTCCCTTTCTAACTAAGTCACTGTCAAAGTACTTACATGTGATTGGGAAAGCAGTTAGTGATGAAGATAAAGACTCAAGTGTTCCCATCAGATGTTGAGCAGAATCGTAGAAGTATAAACTATTCAGAGTAAAGGCCATGTACTTTTCTGAAGACTGCGCAATGCATCTTGCTTTGTATTCATCAGTTACTGCCTGCATGATCAGATGTGAATCATAACCGCGCAAGTTATGGAAGAAGATTGGAAGCTTCCAAGTCTTAGGATCAAACTTTAATTGTAGATTACATTTGCTGTGTGCTGCTCCTCGGAACTGCCCACTTACATGATCATGATCTCTTACTATTGGATTGTCTGTGTTTGGTGTTAGACTTTGTTCGCATATCCAACACTGTGTGGTAGAGTTAAACTGTTCTTGGTCTTCAGGTTTCATAACAATGTCTGAAAGATTCAGTTGTTTGGAGCAGTCATTTCGCACTTGGTTCATTTGCTGTAAGAAGTTCTTTGCTGCATTAGGTCCTCTGTACAATTGCGGTTTAGAATGTTTACCATCTGAACTAACAACAATAAATGCATATGAACAGACTTGATGATTACTTAGAGTTACTGTTTTAGGTAGGTCTTTTGGTAAAGGTCCTTCATATGGCACAATGATAGATTCAAAGTCAGCATAAACAACATAAGGACTTTTCTGTAGTTTGCATACATTCTTAAAATACACTTTGCTGTCTGGCGGTGGTGTTGTTAACTTCACGACCGCATCATCAACGCTCTTACAATGTTGCTTGTGTATAAGTGCTGCATGAATTGATGGAATACGCAAGAGACATCGCCTACAAAAGTCTTGTTTACTATTGTGATTGCTTGTGCTCGCCATCAGTCTACTCATTGTACGAATCAAAGTGTAATGATATTTTACACCATCAGTCATTAGTAACATGTCAACATGGTTAGTATCACAATCACCAATTGTTGGTGAGTTCTTTGATATTCTGACTGGTTTCAGTTCATCTTCCTCATCCCACGTGTAAACATTTACGGTGATGGGTTTGTTTTGCTGTTCAAATTTGTCAATGCTTGTAATGCTGACAGGAAATTCAATACCAGTAAAGTTTAGTTTATTTCTGTATGCATGATAGTTAGACACTCTTTCTGCATTTTTCTTTACACTGTACAGTCTTGCCAGAACACACCACATAAAACATTTGTCATCATCATTCTTTATGTTCAGCACAGCACGTTTTTTGACAAGAGCAGGAGGTAAAGGTATGTAACTTCTACCTCTGATGGGGGCAAATTTACTTAGCTTCAATTCTATTTTTAGAATTTCACCTTCTGACCATCCGGATCCTTTCATCTTTGCATCCTCTGCAGCTTGCTCAAACCGTTTCATCATTTCATCTGCCCAGTTTCCATTCAATTCTGCCATAGAATTAAGTGCTAGTTGTCTGGTTGAAACATGAACTTCTAGCACCTCATCACTGACTGTTTTGTATTTTATTAAACTGACTATCTGCACTTTTACTGGAGGTTCAATCAACAAATTGTTTGGAATTTGTTCAATGGCGTCTTGCACACTGGACTGCACATTTTGAGGATCCGTTACTTGTAATTCAACGGTGTCAAATACTGTCGATAAAGATTCTAATACAGAGTCTTCCATCGCTGTGAGTTTGATTTTATAACTCAAAATAAAAATATAAATTAAAAAAATGAAGTTGCTTCCATTTTTGTTAACACTATAAAATCTGAAATAAAAAATCATTTAACATTTGTACCACGTGGAACTAATTGTAATTCCTCTTTTACAAAGGCTCTTTGCGGTGCTGGTTCTCTCAAGTAATATATAGGTGGATTTGTCTCTACTACTCTCTTGATTTCATGAATGTCAATACTCCAGATTGGATCCGTTGCACGCTTCCTGCTGTCACCCTCAGCTTCACCGGGTGCATATAAATATCTGACTTTCTGATTGAAAGGTAGTAATGCCACTGGTGTTGTTGACTTTGGAGCAACAGGTATTGTTTTCTGTTTGATTGCATCAACTGGTCTTAACCCTGTAGCTTTAAATACCTCCAGATTCATTGCTCTAAGTACTGATGGTAATCTTTTGACCCATTCAGTGTTACGCAATTTACTTTCTGTGTCCAAAAATTCCTGATGGTACTGATATGAAAACAGTTTTTCTGCCAACTGTTTGTTAAAGCTCTCAACAATAGCCTGTGACCTGTGGTTTCCTGGAATACCTCTCTTCACTGTAACATGATGTTTTAACAGAAGCTGGTTGACAGCTCCTTTAAACTCCTTACCATCATCGCACTGAATCATTCTGGGATACTTTAGTGGTCCACGTCTGTAAATTTCTTGCAGGGCAACAGCTGTAGCTATAGCACTTTTCTCTGTCAACGGTTCAGCATCTTTGTATCTTGTTGCAACATCAACTACAGTCAGTGCATACTTATATTTCTTCCTTCTGACTGTGTCATGCGGTAAATACAGCAGGTCTATTTGATGAGTGTCATTCGGTTTAATATTAACAAAGTGTGGTCGTGTAATTTTTCTTGGTGCAGGTAAATAGATCTGCCAAACTGCCTGCTTTGACAACCATTTCTTTGCTGTATCTTGAGAAACACCTGCTGCGTCACTGAGCTTGTCAATAGCAGTTCTTCCTTTCCAGTATCCTTTTGGGGAATAATATATTTTAGATAACAAAGCATCACTCATGGTTTTTTAAATGACAGAATATTAAGATTTGACAGCACGCGCAATAAAGTAAACAACAGCCATACCAATAACAATGAAAACAATCTCGCCCACCTTCTGCTCTTCTGAAGGCTGATAAAAGTCACCCAGTTTTGGAGGAGCACTTGTCTTCATTTTCTTTCCAGTTACAAGATAGTATTCTTGAATGGCTGCATCAACATTGGCAAAGGTTTTGTTTGCATGTCCTTGCTGCCTGAGTTTATCATTCATAAAGTCTAACTGCGCAATTCGTTTCTTCTCGTATTCATCCTGTGCTTTCGCCAGTTGTTCCATGGCTTTGTTGTGCCTTTCCCTCTCTTCACCATTTTGCAGTTTAGAAAACAAATAGTTGCTGCCAGAAAATGCAAGCGCATTTACAATCGCACCTCCCACCATCATAACCAAGCTAGCCATTTTATTGTCTTACATGTTTATATTTTCTGGAATAATTCCTTGCTTCACCAGGAAGTCTTTTGTTGCAAAGGAAGCTGTCACAACACCAATTAGTTTAGCACCGTCTTCGAAGTCTAACTTTCCCAAGTCGGCTGGTTTCATTCTGAGGAGACTTTTACCCAGCATTGTGTAACCTACACTCAAGCCTCCAATCACTGCAGCGTGATAAGTATAAGTTACAGCTCCGTCCATCCATGGTATCGCCTGATATTTTGTCGAGACTGGGTCAATGAATATGATGACGTCACTCGAGGCTCTGCCGAGAGTGACGTCATTATATTCTTTCACCCCGTCGAGACAAAATATCACGCGATACCATGCATGGACGGAACTGTAACGTATATATGGCATGACCAAAGTAAAGAGAATTTGTCATGGGATGTGGCAACAAATCATTGGAAATTCACCATGGGCAATCAACCCAAGCCTAGAAGTTGTAGAACTATATTTTGTTTCAGTCTTGGCAAGGCCAGTTTTGTCCAGTTCCGGAAAAGACATAATGAATCCATTCACCCTGCCGAGACGAAAAAAACAATTCCATGGATAAAAACGTATAAGCTTATTATCCCGTGACGCATCAAAGCTAAATTTTGTTTTGAAATGTCATTACAACGTACAGATAACTTATAACGACATAATCGCCTTCACAAGACAGGAAAAACGCACACTTTGTTTTTCGTCTGCTACAAATCTAGTCTTGTTGGTTGACGGAGAGAATAAAGCTTCAATCATACCTTCATCAACAGGAATAAATGCTCAATCCGCTGTCAGTTCGCAACTGAACCTTGTTTTTTTCTTTAACTTTTTGGTTAACATTGAAACGGCAATCCAAAAGAGTGTTTCAGCTGTTTCAAGACAGAGGCTTAGCTCCTTCTTTTGAGTTGCTTTTCAGTCTAAAATGACACCGGAAGCGAACAAATTGTCGCGTATACTGTCGTCACAAAAAGACGTCATGACAAAGTTACACGCAAAGCGAAAGAGACTTTGACGTCATTTACTTTTGTTTGGAATTTTCCGCCTGTTCCTAGCTTGTCAGTGAAGACCTGACGTGAGTAAGCTTACCCTTTGCAGCTGTGAAATAATCAGTCTTGTGTCTCGGTCGTGTAGGTACAGAGTTTGCTTCTGCAATCATTGTGTTCGTGTTGATGACGGCTTCATAAGATTTCCATTTTCTTGTTTCTGCGGCTGCGCAAGTTATTTTGACTAGGTCATGGCCGAACTTTAGGCCTACGGAGAAATATCGCTGGATATTTTCTTCCTAGATTAACAGAGACAAAGAAGGGAAGTCATGCTGTATACTAGATTAACTATTGTCTTTTCAGAACTCATTTTTATGTTATCAAAATTAAAATATTAAAATTATTCCATATGAAATGAATCCACTGCAGGTACTACTGTGGGCTTTTGTATTGTTTGTACTGCTTTGTTTGTTGGTTTTGGTGTTTCTGATTTTGGTGTTTCTGATTTTGGTGTTTCTGACACTTTATATTTGCCTTGCCAAAGTTTGTAAAGCAAGTATCCACCTCCTCCAACAACAGCTGCTACAGCTACTTTTCTGTATGATAGAAATGAAGATTTTAATTCTTGATCAGTTTGTGTGACCTTAGTCACTTCAGGAATGTTTGGTGTCTGCTCAACTTCAGACATAATGTTCTGCTTTGCCTTTTGATTTAACTTTTTTTGTCTGTTCCATTCGGCTAGTTTTTTTCCTGCTTCTACTCTACCAGGTTTCTTTGTCACTGTGTTCACTTCTGGTATTTTCGTCTGCTCCACTGTCTGCTTCAACTGATCCGTCATCTTTTTTATTCTGAAAATTAATGTGTTTGAAAGTAATTAATCCAGCAACAAATGGTACTAATAAAGCACCAAATCGATAATACAGGCCACAGGCAAGAGATTCGAGGGACTTGGAAACAACAGGGTCATGAGTTAGATCATGTGTTAAGTCTTCCTCCGAGTCGAGAGGTGTAAAATGTCCAAAAATCTTTGTGTACAAACCTATAACAGTCTGTCCAATACTTCTAACCATCTTAGAACCAAGCACTGATTCATACCGTCCATGATACTTTTCTATATCTTCTGAGGAAAGATGTTGTACTTCTTCCACAGTTAACTGCTGCCCAAGGTAGTGTTTTGTTTTTCCACAAACAGCAAGTGAATACAATCTTTCTTTTTTATCAGGTATAGTCCTACTGTCACAGATTTCAATATCTGTAGCAGTCTGCATCAGCAATTCATCACAGTTCATTTTATTTTGATGCAGAATAAAATTAAAATCTAGTAATTAAACTTGAGTAAGAACTTAGGTAGGAACTTAACAAGAACTTAGGTAGGAACTTGAGTAAGAACTTAGGTAGGAACTTAACAAGAACTTGAGTAAGAACTTGACAAGAACTTAGTAAGAACTTGACAAGAACTTGACAAGAACTTGAGTAAGAACTTAGGTAGGAACTTAACAAGAACTTAACAAGAACTTGACAAGAACTTGTGTAAGAACTTGACAAGAACTTGAGTAAGAACTTGACAAGAACTTGAGTAAGAACTTGACAAGAACTTAGCAAGGATTTCTACAAACATACATACTGAACTGGTTGATCAGTTTTTAAAACCAGTTTCGAGTGCTTAGAAGATTTCAGATTATTCTTTATTCTTTCTCTCTCCTGTTTGTTTTCAATGACATCATTTTCTCGAAGACACTCTTCAAAACTGTCACGGTCCTTTGAATAGAACAATGTTATTGTTTTGAGTTGCTCTCTAAAGTCTTTCAGAACTGCATTGTATTTTTGTGTTAATATCCAAACTGATATTAATGCATGTCGTCCACTGAATGCAAGCTTTGCTAGTGCACTTTTCTTTCTAACAATGTCACGTTCTGCTGCACAGTCATCAATAATAAACAGTGTTGGCGTGTTCTGAAAAAGATCGAAATAATGCTCCAAGCAAACATTTAGACGATCAGAAGGATTTACAATAAATATATTTTGATCAGACCATATGAATTTTCTCTCCTTGTATGTTCTGTTATGCTTTATGGTTGGACAGAATATGACTATGTGTTCAAAGTGATTTATGTAAACAGTCTGTAATAAATCCAAAACATATCTTGTTTTGCCGCAACCTGTTGCCCCACAAATCAAAGAACAGTGTGGATCTTTTGGAAGAAAATCTAGATACTTCATTTTAACACGTTCAATAAACAATATCCTGTAATCTGCTTTCAGAGATGTTTAACTGCGCATCTGACACAACAAACACGTAGATCTTAACTGATTTACTACTACTCCCTACTTCCTTTTCAATTTGTATTGTGATTCCTTCTGATCCGTTTTCAATTCGCCTTCCACTTCCATGCAGTTTGTTGTCGTCAGTTGTTCTGAGATCCAGCCATAACGCATATTTATTTGTCAAGAAATCTTCTACGCCAACACCGTGTAAATGTAGATCTTTAGCCACAAGATCAGATGTTGGGTCTTTCAATCTTCCTCCAGTAAAGTACTTTCTTGCTTCATCATAGTGTTGGTATGGCAGCATGCCAGATGCAAATATTTGGTTTGGCTGCCCTTCAATTGTGCAATATACTCTATTGATTAGTGGATTGTAAAACTTTTCTATTTGCCTTTCATATGAATCTTTTGGTTCCTCAAACAACATAAGTATTCCCTTCATTGACCTAGCTGGTGTATTCAAGTTAATGTTCCAGATTGGATCAGCCTGGCTTTTTGAAAGTGTACTGTGATTCAACACTCTTTCATAATAGATAGGCAGCTTAGAACTGTACTGATTTTCTATAAGTCTAGCCAGTTCAGGATGGTTTACAACATCAAACTCTAAAGAAATTCCAGACACCTTATACTTTGCTTCCGGGTCTTGTGAAAGCATAACACGATCATAACTATTGAAAGTCAGGTCGTATGACAGCCTGTCACGCAATGCTCCTTGATAGAAGGGAGGATGTGAATTTATGAGTTCAAAGTCAAGTGGAATACAAAATTTGTTTCCAAAAGCAACATTGACAGCGTTATCTTTTTTATTGTCAGCTTTATCTCCTGCTCCTATTCTAACTTTTATCCCATTGTCTGACTGAATCCCTTGAAACACTCTGTTTTTCTTTTCATTGTCAGTCAACCAATGATCTGCATAAACTAAAAAAACATCTGCATTATTCAATGACATCACTTCCCGCCCTTCCAGTTTGACAGTAATCTTCCTCACAATTGCTCTTCCTACATTATAAGCCAAAGTCCTATTTGCATCTGAGCCAGATTCTAATTCTAATTTGAATGATAGTCTTACAGTGCCTGGTACAATAACATCGTTCTTACCTAGATTAGGAAACCTAACAGTAAGTATTTCATTCTGATCAATAGTAGAAGGATTATTTGTAACTATAACTGTTTGCCTTATTCCTTTTACCCCGAGAGGTTCTTTCAGCCTTCTGTAAGGATCAAGAACAGAACCGAACGATTGTGCCATCTTTTTTTATTTTCAAAATAAAAAATAAGTTACAAATGGCAGAAGGTGGATTTGAAGATTTATTTGAGCCAGCGGACGACATGAGCGAAGCAATCCCTTTGGTTCCCTACCATCATTCACTGCATTATGAGGTGGCACGACATGAACTTCTGGAAGGTAAAGTTAGAGATTTCTACAAAAGTTTAGGAGAAGAACCTGATGTTTTAGATCCAAACCAGTTCAAAATGGAAGCAAATCATTTATATACAACTAGCGATAAAGGAGAAAAAGTCCAACTTACATATAAATCTAATCCTGCTAAGTTTCTATCAAAAGTTTCACTAAAACAAAAACTTACTGCTAATCGACTTAGGCAATTAGATATTGTGCCTAGCACACGGTCATCATCTTCCCATGTTGTTTCCTTACTTCAACAAGCAGAACTAGGACTACCAACTGCTACTCAAATAGAATCTGTTCCATTGCAAGATCTTAATAAACTTGCAGATGAGGCTGATCAACTTATACAAGAGATAGAGACTTCTTTTTCTGAGGAAACTTCATTGAAGACTCCACATGAACTATTACCTATGAGAGAAATAGAAGCCCTTAATCAATCACTACAAACCATCAGAGGTGAAATAGCAAATAATCTGTCAAAACTAGGTCAGCTGGATGAAGATATAAACAAAGAGAAACAAAAACTTGCTGATGCTGATGATTTGAACCTAGAACAAGAAGTAAAAAACAGAATTTCTAAGCGTTTAAAAGATTTGCAGGAGGAGAAAGCCATAAGGTTAGAAGTTCTAAGTAATAATAGAGAACAACTGAGAACACAGGTCAGCAGAATAAAAAATACAATTCAAAGAATCCTTTACGAAGACACAACTCTTGCTGAAAGAATTAGAACGCTTTTCAGAGAGCAGGGAATCACAATAGCTAGTATACTAACTGCGTTAGGATTTGCAATAAGCACATTAGTGTTAACACTCACAGGTGGCACTGTCACACCTCCACCTCCACCTCCACCTTCACCTCCATCTGATCCGGGATGGGTAAAGAAACAACTCAAACACATTGCAGAACTATTAAAGAAACTAGCAGCAAAAGCTTTGGGTGCACTTCCAGGAATCATTGGTTCAATTGTTAGCTGGCTGTTATCTTTTGCAGGTAAAGTTGTTGGTTTCATGGCTGAACATCTCTGGACTCTAATAGTTTTAATTGCAGGTGTTCTGCTAACGAGAATAAAGCAAAAGTAAGCCTACACCCACTCCACCAATTACTAGAGCAGTCTTCTGCGATTCATGATCATCACTAATACTAACAGCTTGATCATCACTAGTGACAGAATGATCTTCACCTGCAGCGTGATCTTCACTTGTCACGCTTTGTTTCTGTTCATTGTGATATGGCTGTAGCATCGTTCTGATTTCTGAATTCAGTTCTTCACCCTTTCCAAGCGGCTGGGTGTCACTAGCAATAATGATTTCATTGTTATAATTTGTTATTGTTCCAATCTGCAGCTGGAGATCAGAAGGTAACATGTAAAGGCCGTTACCAACAGCAAAGTCAACTTTTGATCTTGCATAACGGAGAGAGTCTTGATACCTTTTGATGCTGGAAGGCAGATCAACTGCAGAGTTTATGACATCTTCTAAATTTGATAACAACTGTTTCTGTGCATCAAACCCTGTGCTTGTTCTCATTATGTTTGATCGTGTCTGTGCCTGCGAGCCTAGCAAGCACCACGCATATGTTCGGATAGATTCATTGATCCTTTCAACACCTGATCCAGTGAAACCTTTGCCGGTGTCTAATATAAAAGTAGTCCATGCATTGTGGTGCTGTTGTTCTATTGATCCTAACTGTACCTGCACATTTGAAGAAAAAGATGTATGACCTGGCCAGTAATCAAAATTATACCTCCTGTGGACACCCCATAAATATAGTGTTCCCATGCCATGGTTTTTGTCTTGCTTTTGCCTAAAGTCGGTCTTAAAATCTATATTGAATTCATTGCAGAGACGCTCATACACTTTCATGTTTATCCTATTGTTGAATGGGTTCCAGCTCTTTTCATGCGGCATTGGTGCCTGAAGTTCAGACAAGATTCTCCTGCACTGATAGTAAACGTGAAATGTGTACACACACTTTGTCAGTAAGTTTGAATTATTCATGTGGTCTGCATAGGACACTCCACATCCTGTGGTTGCACAGAATATTGCAAAGTTTAACTGATTCTGATAGAACTGAATTGGGTGAGAGTTCCACATCTTTGGAACACTATCATTTTTGATTGGGGGATTTAGGTAAGAATGGAATGGGTCAGGCACTTTAACGCGAATGGATTCTGTTTCTGTTACAGCAAAGTCCAACTCATGGAAAGAAATAGTCTTTGGATTGTAATATGGTCCAGTTTTGTATTTAACGTCTTTGTTGAATTTATACTGACTCATTTTTGTTGTTGAATAAAAAATGTTTATCACACTAACAAATGTGAAGACTAGTGTGCCAGTTAAACTTGCAAACCCTATCAACAATCAAAATGGAAGAATGAAAGTTGCACTGCATGAAATTATGTACAAGGTTACTTGGTATAATATCAGTAAAAAAAAGGCTAACAACTGGGTTAGAATTAATGGTAAAACACATTCTGTAGAAGATGGTTACTATGACTTCTGCACTTTAGAGAAAGAATTGTTTGCTCCAGTAGGTATTACAGCGAGTTTAAATCATGCAAGTCTCATTGCTACTCTTACTATGCCCAAAACTAGAGAAGTAAACGTTGAGTTTCCAACCAAACTCCTTGATATGCTTGGAATTACAAAAATATACAAGGGAACACGTCCCATTGACATGGATGTTAACAGTGTACTGTTTGTTCACATGAGAGAGCTTAACACATCCTATAATCTGTTTAATGATCAGCGTTCTGATCTGCTTAGGATTCTTCCACCGAGTGATGCCTCTTTTTGTAAAATGCACGTGCCAACATTTAAGACACTTCAGTTCAAGGACTTGGAGGAAGGGTGTCATGAATTCCTACACATTGATCTGAAAAATCAAAGTGGACAACCAGTTGATTGTTTGTTTAACATTACATTGGAAATAGTTCCATAAAATATTGAGTATTAAAATGTCGAGTGGACCTACAATAGCTTATCCTGTTGCATGTTCAACTATAGAGTTGAAAGATTTAGCAGACGCTATCGACTTTGAGAGCAATGCTGAAGTTGGTGCAGTGTATGCATTCGAGTTTACAGACACTGGTCATTACAAGAGAAAGGAAATCGACGATGAAAAGAAACCAAGATTCCTCAAACTAGGTCAAATCCGTGATGTTAATGTACCTGATCCAATTGTCGATGACACATTCTACATGTGGAAACATCAGAATAAAAAATGGGTACTTAGTCCTGTTATAAAAAAGATTGACTGGGAAATGAAGTTTGAATTTGTGAGTCCATACACTCTTGTTGGAAAAGACGACACATTCCGTAAGTCAATCAATGCTAAACCACTAATTGTTAGCCTTGTTCCTGCGATTAACAGCAGGGGAGAAGTTGCAGTTAAACCTTTCCATAAGAACAACTATCTCATTCACAGAAAACAAAGTGTTGAAAAGGACGCTGACACCATTGTCGATTTTATACCCAAGCTTCCAATAGGGCAGAATGCAACTATGATATTTGATATAGTTGTCAGGAAAAGGGAAGAAACCACAAACACTGTTCTAATGAGAGGAATAAATCTCAACTGGAGACCATTAAATGTTGAAGAAGTCAGAGTATTTATTGCTGTTCAAAAGGATTCTAACACAATAAAAAAACAGACGTCAAACCAAAATGTTGTTGTTAACGCAGATATAAATAATTTAACAGAAATAAGAAGTATTAATCTTACTTATCTTGATTTGATTGCTTTCTACTATACAGATAAGGTGTTAAGCAATGAACAGCTTCAAAGCTTAGCAGAAACACTGGCCAGTGAGAATTAAGATAAATATTTTATATTTTGCATTAAAAAGATGACTAGCAGTGTGAAGCTTTATCCTAATATTGATGAAAGTGCAGCAGAAAGTCAACAATTCAGACTGGCACACATTAGTAATATACAAAAACAACTAGAAGATGAATTAGAAAAATATTCTCGCGCTAGACGTAAGTACTCAACAACTTACAACAGCCTTTCTAATGCCAGCACTGGTTCTACTATCCTTGCATCAGCTGCAGGTGTAACGGGAACAATTCTGTTAGCTACCGGAGTAGGGACTCCAGTTTCTCTAATCCTAGGTGGTGTCGCAGCAGCAGTTGGTGGTTTATCATTTATAGCATCAGCTATAATGAAAAAAATTGTGAAAAAGCTTGAAAAACACGAATCTATTTCCACTCTTGCATCATCAAAATTGTCTAGCCTAAAACTGTCTATCAGTAAAGCACTTGAAGATTCAAAAGTTTCTGACGAAGAATTCAAACAGATACAAACAGACTTTGATGACTACAAAAGTAAGAAAGCAAGTATTCAAACAAAAACACGAGCTGAATATAACAAGCCAATCGATATAGAAGATCTGAAAAAGCAGTTTTTAAAAAAGGGGATTCAAATAGGACGGGAAGAAAAAGTAAAAATAGAATCACTTGTAAAGAGTTAACTATTCGTTTAGACAGTCACATTGCATGTATCAGATATAATTCTAACAGTGAAAGAACACATGAAGTAAAGTTTGTAAATGAGAGAGCGTATTGAGCTTAAGAATGTTGTATAAGAGAAAGGGGAAATGTACGTTCAGGGTCACCGATTCCGACAGACCCGGCATTGGTTCAAAACAACCTTACTGTATTTTTTTTTTTTTGTATGGATTTATGCAGTATTTTTCTGATTTTGTCGCATGTTTCATTTTAGTAAAAGTTTAGTCCAGAAGCCTATTTTGCGTTAATATTTAGGGTCTGTCGGAATCGGTGAGCCAGAACGTACATTCCCCCTTTCTCTCAAGCTAACCTATTTCCCTTCCATTGGCTACAGCAGCCAATGAAGATACGCCTTACAGAACTAGACCACGCCGTGAAGTCGTGCTACTTCAAGTATGGCAAGCCAATCTGTACACATGTGTTTAAACCATCTAATATTGAATTATGTACAAATCCGTTTGTCACAGTGTATATGCGCGCGCACACGCGCGAGTGTGTGTGTGTGTGCGTTTGTGTGTCTGTGTGTGTCTCTGTGTGTGTGTGTCCGTTTGTGTGTGTGTGTATGTGTGTGTGTGTGTGTGTGTGTTTGTGTGTGTGTGTGTGTGTGTGTGTGTGTGCGCGTGTGAGTGTGAGTGTGTCCAAGTTTATGGGGCTTGCCGATCGCCACGCGCCGCCCTAATTACCTGCTTACCCGATCAGTGAATGCGGCAGGTTGCGTATGCCTGTGTAAGGATACGTGTCACAATTTCAAGTGGATACAGACTACGCTGGCCGACAGCTAACAGAGAAACCCCAGCTAAATTGCTTGTATGTAGAGGTTACACGCCGAGTCTCAGTTGTCAGCTTTCCTATTTAGGACTGAAATCAAGTACACAGATATGCTGTTATTCTGCTGTGGCGGCAAAGGCAGATATTGTGTGTTCTGTATATATGTTTTGGTATCGCTTAGGATAATGACTGTTCTTTCGTCAAATGGGACTAGCAGACGAACTTTTGCACCCGTGTTCCAACGTTAAAAACTGTATGAAGTTCAGTTTTCTGGGGAAAATAGTGTATGAAACCGCTTTATGTTGTTTAAATTGATGAGATGTGTGCATTAAATGCACACATCTCATCAATTTATTTTTGGTTGCGTGTGATCTGTTTATTAAATGAAATATTGTTGAAAACTGACCGTCGGATTGCAGTCTGTTGTCGAAGAAACTGAGTGAAAAGAAGGGGAACTACTCTTGTCGCTAGACAAAGTATGAGCCTTGCGGGAAATTGCTTGTGATGAACGTTTGAGCACGGCAAATCTAGATTCAGAAAACAACCGAACTCATGGATTTTATATGAAGATTCATGTGTTCAGGCCTGTAGTTGTTAATTTAAATGCGGTATGTTTGTATTGTTTGCTCCAGAGATGTATACTTCGTACGTTAGAGCGTTCGGAACTTTTCAGTCGCAAAAAGTAGTACCGAAACAGAACAACTTCTCAACCCATTGCACTATCGAGGATTCAGGCTGTTGCTGGGTCGTTATTTGTTTGGTTGCTGGGTCATTATCGAAAAATAACTACCCCTACAAGTTTACAGAGGTAAAGAAGCAGAGGGGGGAATAATTAAAAATAATGGTCGAAGTTAGCGGATCATGAAAAAAGCGAGCTTTAGCGAGCTTTTTCATGACCGCGAACTGAGACCATTATTTTTAATAATCACTGAGACTCGGCGTGTAACCTCTTTATTCCACCTTTGTCATTTTGTAATCAAAACAGGTGTTTTTTGATGCCAAAGTTCGGTCAAACCTATTCTCTCTGTCCGTGTGCCTACGCACTTTGGCTCAGATGCGCGGAGGAGTACTTTGAGTATAGTTCCATCCAAATATTTCGATTTTGATGGTATTGCACAACAGTGACTTGATTGTGGAATAATTTCGTATACATTTTGCATTTCATATCCATTTTGATTGCACCATACCTATTCAATTGTGTTATTTTCATATTTTTGTTATTGGTACCGAAATGTACTCAAGCCAGTTCAGAACCCTGCCTCTTCTTTTACGGAGGAACGTACTCTTTTGGGACTATCCAAACATGCATGCACGAACACCATGTACACTATAAGATGTTTGATGGGGTGTTGACAGACCAGCTTTTTTGTCGGTCCGAGGGGGAGCATATCGTCTTTTGTTTCATATTTATTGACCAAGGCCGAAGGCCGCGGTCAATAAATATGAAACAAAAGTCGATATGCCCCCCGAGGACCGACAAAAAAGCTAGTCTGGCAACAAACCATCAAACATCGTTTTTGTCATCATTTTGGTGGTTCAACATTAAGTGAAAAATCAACACAGGGAGCCATGGTTTGACACGCGAGTTCTGTTATTATAATGCATGTTCGGGGCCCCAGCACGTTGTTCAAAGCTGGCGTGCGAAAGCAACTTACTGTGTGTGATTTGAGTTTATAATGTTGAGACAAGTATGTCAGGTTTGAGGATGCGAAGTTCTGTAGGTTCCGACTACAGAGTGGTGTGTGAAACCAACAGTAAGCGCCTTTGAGACGATAGTGCCCTCATGTTGCATTCGAGCGATGGGATTGTCGTATTTCAAACGAGGTGATTTGCTTGCACAGTCAGCGTTGACCATCTCACAACAGATCTGTTATGTGGATTATCGTGCGACGTTCGAGTCGGGGGCAAGGAATCGCAGGAAGCAAAGATGAGTCTTTTTCCATTGTCACCTTTCTTTCCGGTTGTTGGTGCATATAATATTGTGCGGACAAAATGATGCGACCGCGAGTGTTTTTTGCCTCCAAGATTTTGTGGTGTGGGTATTGTTTTGCTCGTTTCATACCCACACCAAAACCTGAAACACACCCCACCCCACCCTCCCCCTCCCTCACAATCAGTCCATGAACACAAACTGACACACACAAATTAATGATCAAGTTACCCCCCCCCCCCCCAACCCTTCACTTGCACACCTGCAACGCAGACGATCATATTATTGATATTGAAGCTACGTTGAGTCAAAGGTCACAGAAGATTTGCATCGTGCAGCACTGCACGAATTGGGTCAAAGGACACAAACGATTTGCGTCGTGCCGCGAAGGAAAGATAATCGCGATCTTGTTTCTCATTGCCTCTCTGTTTTTCATTAGACTTGTCATTCTGCTTGCTCGGCTTTGTCAGATGTCTTCATTTCTTGTTGCTATGTTCTTTGCTTTTTTATCATTATTTTTTTATTTGCGCTTAGTTTATCGATACAACGTCTTGTGCACGGGTCAAAATGTGTGTGTCAGGTTTGACTTAAAACTTGACGTTCGTGTTTCTCCAAAGAGATACACGCACTCCATGACATTGTGAGAAGATAAAACATATCGATAGGTTTCATTTGTTTGCGATAAAGCATAAATGTATGACCTTTGATGAGGTAGTTTTGTTTTTTGTTTACATTTGCCAGTTCGTATTTGGAACTTGGCGAAGCAGTGTCGTCTGTTTAGGTCTGGGGAAACGCCAATGAAAAGAGCCGAAGAATCCTCGAGCGTTTCTATTGGGTTTGCTTTTGATTATCCATGTAATAGGGCTTCCTGCAACTATGGTAACCGGGGATTTATTCCCCGGGGAACATGAGATTTATTTCCCAGGTGCTTGTGAATGAAAACTCGTGAAAATGATGACAAGGTTGCATGTTGCCCGATCGGAGTCGAACTTGACGCCGACAGACGAAGGGAAGAGAGAGGTGCATCCAGAAAACACTACTTTTGGTTCTTTACACCCTTAAATAAACCATGGAGGTGTTTCGTGCTCTCCGAGGACCGATTCTCACAACCTTTTCCAAGTCTGCGTCTGCTTCGACCACGTGACTGCATGGCGTCATTGGAATGTTTGGATTACTGATTGCTACACCGAGTGTTCTTGCCGCAGGTGAGCTCACAATCAAGTTAATGTCCGTTGTCAGTCATCTTGCTAGTATTGTCTGTTTGTCATAGACCTCTTCGTATCAGTTTTTCGGTGAGAGCAAGTTGCGTGCTGTCTTTCAAAGTCGAGTTTTGGTCGGAACTTCGATAAAAGCAAACCGAATTTGAAAGTTTCTGACTGTTTTTGACGATCGTACTATCGGTTTTACTATCGCTTTCACTTTCAGTTGGAAAGAAAACGGAATACCTGTTGCATTTTGAGGCTGTGCCGCGCTATTGTTAATATGTGTGTGTGTGTGTCAGATATTGTGCGTGTATGTGTGAGTGTGTTCTTTCAAATGTTTGTGTTTGTTTATTATTTCTTTGTTCTTCAAATAAGGATGATTGTGTATTGTTAGGGGCAAATCTGTCAGATCTGAGATATATTTTATGTTGAAGATATATGCTGGTGCTTTTCATGGTGAGGAATAAATGGCATTGAACAGATTAGAAAGAGTCAATCACTGAATCAGTCATAACATGAATCAAAAATACATAACTGTCAACACTGTTTATTCAAAGGTGCAATACATAGGTTACACACCTATACTCTGTCGACAAATAAACATAACTTTAATACCAAGCAAACTTACTTGGGAATATATATTTCAGCTGTTTTAAGTATGGACTGATACTTTTCAGGGAAATATACTTTGTAAGTTAATTATTTTGTAACACGAACAAATCAGAGATATGATACATATTAGATCATTCGGCACAAATTACCTCATGTTTAGACCACATGGAGTGTCTACCTAGTATTAAAAACTGCTAAACACAAACACTAACTTTGAGTAAGAAATAAACAACAATAGCACAAACACCTTTAAGTATAACTGTATAAGAATTAAGATCCAGTTCATAACAATTATTGGAAGAAACTGTAACGACTAGCTGTCATAGTCAAACTCAAAGGTGAAGAATAGATAATAAATTTGGTGAAACTTAATGGTGTTACAATTCAAAAACCTGATCAATGTTGATGTGCCACCCATTCACTACAAAAAAGTACAAGTTAAACATTGCTCCATTTCAATGACATTGTCATGACTGATTAAGTGAATTACTTGTTCTGTTGGCTAACACTGATACTGTGGGTTGTTTCTTGTGTTTTGTTGATGTTGATAGTGATGGGACAGTTGTTTAGATTGCCGAAAAAATTTGATTTTATGTCTTTGTCAATGTCATCGCCTGTGAGGTTTTTGAGATCAGCTGATGAAACTGTGTGCTGTGCTGGTCTGACTTGTGTTTGTGTCTTCGCGATTTCAGTAGAGACTTGATTTGAGGGTGTTTGGTAGCTTATCAGTTTAGAAATATCTCTGTGTTGTTCCTGGGTGATTGAAGAGTACGCATTCAGACTGTTCAGATTTTTGTGTCCAGAAATCTGAACAATGTGTGTGGGTGGCACATCGTTTGACACCAGCTTTTGAATCATGGTTTTTCTGGCGGAATGGTTTGTAATTTTTTTTGAACCTTGAAGCCCTGATTTTAATGCCATTGTTTTCATGATCGCACCAATTTTCTTTTTTCCTATCGGCTGTGCCCGGAACCAAGTAGACTCTGGGGTTGGCTCCTTCACAGTTGTTGTTGCGATGTAAAATGGATCATCTGCTCCGCTGCAGTGGCTGGGTCGTCTAGCTGAGTACTCCTTGAACAGCTCCACGGGACAGCGGTCTGGTGCTGCTGGCGTCGCCCATGCGCGTGGTGGGACTTGCCTGATGTTCGCTGTGTTGGGGCCGGTTCTTGTTTTGGTAGCCCTTTCGTTGTACCTAGAAAGAGTGTAAACAAGCCGTGATTTCACGTTGATGCTTGTTTGTAAAAAAACTACAATTCTTGACACACACAAAACAAACACACAGAATGGGATTTAATCAAAGTTTGGCATTATAAATAATTTTTCCTTCAAATTTGTTTGATCAAAGGTGCAACAAATAGGTTACACACCTCGTCTCAGTGGATGTTGCAGATATTGGTCTTGGATTGCGGTCCATCACCCCATCGCATGTTTCTATGGGCCGTAATGCCGCGGAGACCAAAATGAGTGGTGTTGTACCACCAGAGACCGTTGATGATGGCTTCTGGATGGTGAGTCCCTATCTGTCCGGCATCGTAAATCTGCTCAACTTCTTTGTCGGACAGCGGAGAAGCTTTGTTCGGCACGTTGCCTTTCCCATCAGACTTTAAAACCTTTTGTTTGGCTGCTAGGGCATCTCTAGTTTGTTGAAACGCGGGATCGTTCATGATGTTGCAGGGGTACTGTTTTCTTTTCAGGAAGCGCTGAAAACTTTGGAAAAAAAACCTCTCAGTGATCCTGGTTCGTAGGGCTCGCCGTTTTCTTTCGTGATGGTTATGAAGAATTTGGACAGGATTGCATTCAGTTTTTCAGGGCTGAAGTGTTCAATTTTGTGTTCTTCATCTGGCATGGTGGAGCTGATAAAACTGAACAGTATGGTCATGTCTGATTTGGTTTTCTTCTGTGTGTTTTGATTTGCGCTGTTTTCAATGAACGCTTCCACATCATTGTCTTCAATTGCGATGAATTTTCGCTTTGGAGTGTGAGAAAAGAACTCTTCCTCTGGCTTGTTCAGTTCTTCAACAACTTCTGGGGGCAGGGTTGGGTTTTGTGTGGTGTGTAGCTTCAGGATTCGACTTTCATTGTTGATTTTTGTGAGTTCATGCTTGAAACGAATGATATCTGACCCTTTTGTTGTCTTTATGTGGCATTCCATGTACCCCATTGGTCTTCTTATGCTAGTGATCACACCATCTTGTCCCCCGATTTCCCGCACAGAGTCTCCCACCTTGTAATGAACCGTCGCTGCCATGATTCTTTGGACCGTAGCAGACGACCGTTTATTTTACCCGTTTGCCTTGTGTTGTAAGAGTCAAATTGTGTGTGATGGTTGTTTTTGTTTGGCAAAACAGTGTCGGAAAACTCTTCATAATTATGTATTTGAATATTTTTGTCCATGTGATTGCGTGCGTTTTTCTTTTAAAATGAAATATTGTTGATTATCGATACGGTAATTATTCGAGAATGTAGGTTTGTTTACGTTGTCGCAAAGTTGTGAGAGTACTGGGCCTTGTTTCCGGAAGTTAGAACCGGAATCAAACACGGTCTGTACGGGTTTGGGCCACAGAGATATAGAATAGAGCCACCAAGCGCTGTGCTGGCAGGGGAAACGATTGCAGCTACCGGGCCGCCATTTCGCTGTGCCCATCCCACAGCCTGACCAGTGTACATTTCAGTGGGAATGTGGCACACTGGGCTTCTTATCTCCGTCGGTTGATTAGAATCAGCTGGCATAATGTTATTGAGTAATGAAGAAACTATTCAGAAAATAATATGATCTGCTAGTGGCGGTACCTGGTGGATGGAAGGGGGAGAATGGTATTTCTTACTGCATACTAAATACGTTACACTGATCGAAAGAGAGAAAAAACGGGCGCACAGTCACACACACGAACGAACGAACGAACACACACACACACACACACACACACACACACACACACACACACACACACACACACACACACACACACACACACACACCTGAGACAGAGACTGTCAGACAGATTGAGACAAAAAGGTTATACGAAACCAAGAACATTAATTTTATAACAATTAAAAAAAATGATGCAAAACCAGTTAGTGTCACAAGAGAAGCCAATCAGACGAAGCAAACATCAAGATGACAAAGTTAAACAAATTTGTAGATGTTATTCATAAACCTCTCTCTCAGGCTCTCTCTCTCTCTCTCTCTCTCTCTCTCTCTCTCTCTCTCTCTCTCTCTCTCTCTCTTTCTCTCGCATGATGTCTCTCTCTCTCTCTCTCGCATGATGTCTTTCTCTCTCTCTCTCTCTCTCTCTCTCTCTCTCTCTCTCTCTCTCTCTCTCTCTCTCTCTCTCTCTCTCTCTCTCTCTCGCATGATGTTGAAAAAGTGCAAGCTGCACTATACCACTTAATTCACATCAATTAACTCGCAATTGACCTCAATGCAATGCATTTTGTGTACATATATGTATGTGTTTTCACTTTAGTTATCTGTTAAAATGTAGAATTTTAGTTTTTCTATTTTCTATTTTTTTTATCTTGTATTATTTTTATTTCATTTTTTTTAGTTAGTCTCTCTTTATTCATCTTTCGGATGAGAAAAACCGAGGTCCCTTCGTGTACACTACATTGGGGTGTGCACGTTAAAGATCCCACGATTGACAAAAGGGTCCAGGAAAGGGTCTTTCCTGGCAAAATTGTATAGGCATAGATACAAATGTCCACCAAAATACCCGTGTGACTTGGAATAATAGGCCGTGAAAAGTAGGATATGCGCCGAAATGGCTGCGATCTGCTGGCCGATGTGAATGCGTGATGTATTGTGTAAAAAAAAGTCCATCTCACACGGCATAAATAAATCCCTGCGCCTTGAAAATGTGCGCGATATAAATTGCATAAAATAAAAATAAAAAAATAAAAAAATAAAAAAATAAATCCCTGCGCTTAGAACTGTACCCACGGAATACGCGCGATATAAGCCTCATATTGATTGATTGATTGATTGATCTTTAGGGCGAGGGCTGGATGTACAAAAGCAGACTACTGCTTAATCTACTACCCTCGTTAAATAAAGAATTGTCATTGTCATTGTCATTGTCTCTCTCTCTCTCTCTCTCTCTCTCTCTCTCTCTCTCTCTCTCTCTCTCTCTCTCTCTCTCTCTCTCTCTCTTTCGCCCCCACCCTTCTCCACCTCTCTGTCTCTCTCTGTCTCTCTCTCTCTGTCTGTCTGTCTGTCTCTCTCTCTCTCTCTCTCTCTCTCTCTCTCTCTCTCTCTCTCTCTCTCTCTCTGTGTAAATGAAACAAATCTTTGCCGTAATAAGAAATGCAATAGTGACATCAAAGCTAAATTTGTCAATTTAAGTCAGTATACACGAGTGACACAAAAACGATACAGCCATTTGAGGGTGGGGGTGTCTTTAAAAGGGGGTTTCCATTGTAAAAGAAACAGCAATTTGATAAATGATACATTTGTTTTCGAACCAAACAAGTCGTCTGAAATCATGTGAAAGCTAAATTCTTTAAATACGAGCATTATACACAGAAGAGTACTCAAAAGAAGAATGTACAGCAAGCTTATTACAATCAGTGAAACATGTCAGTGTCTGTATCAGTCAAACAAACCTGACATCTTTCAGCCAAAATCTTTAATACATGATTAAGTACAAACACATAAGTGAACTTATTTATGAACGATACATCAATCTCATCATTAAAACATGAGTATTTCAAACGAATCTGAATTGTTGAAGTCGATTGTCCTCCATACAATAAATATACAATATAATTGAAAGTAAAACTAAAGAAAAAGCAGTGCAGGCAAAATGGTCCCACTGAAAACCGACTGAGAGAGAGAAGAGAGAGAGAGAGAGAGAGAGAGAGAGAGAGAGAGAGAGAGAGAGAGAGAGAGAGAGAGAGAGGGGGGGAGAGAGAGGGGAAGAGAGAGAGAGGGTGAAAGAGAGAGAGAGAGGGGAAGAGAGAGAGAGGGAGAGAAAGAGGAGAGAGAGAGGGAGACAAAGAGAGAGAAAGAGAGGGTGAGGGAGAGAGAGGGGGAGAGAAAAAGAGAGAATAAGAGAGAGAGAGAGAGAGAGAGAGAGAGAGAGAGAGAGAGAGAGAGAGATGTCTTACTACAAAATCAACAGGTTAGTATTTTCAATAATAATAAAATTTAAAAAAGCAAAATTAAGCAGCATACAGACACACGCATCATTATTCTACAACTTTGCTTTTTTTATTAACATGATTATAAGGTTTAAACAAGGTGGTATTGAGATTGTAGCTCTCAAAAAACAAAGACCGGACAGAGCGAAACAGGGTGTGCCAGCGAAAGAATGGGCACACCGCGATGGCCGGCGCGCGGGTCTCGGTTACTGCACGTTTTGCGGCACTTGGTGGCTCTATTCTATAGGCTATCTCTGTGGTTTGGGCCATGCTGAGGTACATTGTTTCGAAGAAGATCGATTTTGCTTGACAAAACAACCGAATTCATGGCCTAAAAATTCAGTGTGCATGTCTTAAAGTGTAATTATGCTAGTATAACTTCGCTATATGCGTAGTGTTTGCACCATAAAGGTACGCTATCTGCATATTGACGTTTTACGAATACGAATACGAATACTTTATTATCTCATACAGAGAAATTTCAGTGTGGTGCACATTAAAAGACAAAACAAATAATAAGACAACAGATAAAAATACCATACGAAGCATACTACACTCGCGCACGCATATGTACACTAACAGGAATAGTAACATGATTCCAAATAGGTAAATTGCCGTCAGCTTTAGCTAAAAGTTTACCGCTAAAAACTATCATTATCACAGGACTAGATATGTCATTGAACAATATTTATCACAGGACTAGTCATTCGAGGGTTATCACACTCAGCATAAGGGTGCACATCAAAGAATATAAAAAATATTCATCACAGAAATCAGTGCATATGTTCACCGGCACACATACTAGTTTTAATTAACTTAGGTATTTAAAAAGCCAATTGACTTTGGAATAAAACTGTTCTTAGTTCTGAGCGTGCGGAATCTGGGAGTGCGGAGGCGACGTCCTGAGGGCAGGACCTCAAAGTGGTGAGCGAGCACATGACTACTATCCTGGATGATGCAGCGGGCCTTTCGCACCACACGTCGTTCATACAGCACAGTCAGTCCTTCCTGTCTCACCCCCACAATCTTACCACATGTGTTCACCACCCGCCCAAGCACATTCTTACTCTTCACACACAGACCTCCATACCAGCAGATGAAAGAGAAAGTGAGAATGGATTCAATGAATGAAGTATAGAATGTTTGGAGGATGCGGCTGTTGATGTTCAGACTTCTGAGCTTTTGTAAGCAGTAGATTCTTGACTGACACTTCTTGTGGATAGCTTTAGTGTTTGAGGAGAAATTTAGTTTGTTGTCAATGACTGTACCGAGATATTTGTATTCAGTCACTCGCTCAACTTTCACACCATCTATGTATAAATCTGAAACTGTAGCTGGGTTTTTGCGAAAGTCAATAACTAGCTCTTTTGTTTTTGTCACATTTAGGGCTAAATAGTTATCTTTACACCAGGAGCTGAAATTTTGAACTTCAGAAAAATAAACAGAATCGGAGTCAGACAGGTCTTCAAGGGCAGAATCGTCAGAATATTTCACAAGAGGGGTCGTAACAGTGCCTTGACAATCGTTAGTGTATAATGTGAACAGAACTGGAGACAATACTGTGCCCTGAGGGGCTCCAGTAGAAGTACTAACTATGGATGAAAGTGCGCTATGGAAACGGACGGACTGGGTTCTGTTCACTAGAAACTGTGTGATCCAAAGGACGAGTCTGGGAGTGACGTTGTAAGAAAGCAGTTTTTGAACAAGCAGGTGAGGTTGTATTGTGTTGAAAGCAGATGAAAAGTCTATAAATAGAATACGGACGAAGGAACCAGGTTTTTCTAAGTGACTATATGCTTGTTGCAGAAGTGTGAGTGTGGCGTCATCTGTGCCTCTGTTTTTCTTGTAGGCAAACTGAGAAGGGTCCATGAAAGGTTGTGTGCAGTTGAGAAGACGAGGCAGAAGGATGCGTTCAAAACATTTCATTACTACCGAAGTGAGGGCAACTGGACGATAGTCATTGAGCTGTTTGGGTCTACTGTTTTTAGGAACGGGACAGATGGTTGACTTTTTCCACACATCAGGAACAATACAGTCCCTGAGTGACCAAGTGAAAAGCTGACTGAAAACTACAGACAACTGTGCTGCACACCACTTCAAGGTCCTGCCCCCAAGACCATCAGGACCAACAGCCTTACGCACCTTAAGTTTCTGAAAAACAGACTGCACCACATCACCCTCGATCTCGAAGTCGTCGTCGTCAGAAATTCTCTCTTTTAAGTTTAAAATGGTGTCATCTAAAACACTCCCTACATCGTCGCGTTCGAATCGGCAGTAAAACGTATTCAGGTCCTGTGCCATGTTTTGTTGGTCTTCTAAAGGGAGAGTACAACTGGGTTTCTGTTTTGTTTGACCTGACAGAGTTTTCAACCCTTTCCACGCATCAGCGATATTCCCTTGCTGAAACTGCTCTTCGACCTTTTCTTTGTACGCTTTTTTTGCTTCTGAAATTTCTTTCCTAAGTTTTGCCTGCACACGCCTACGCTCGTCTTTATCACCAGATTGAAAGGCGATTTTCTTCTCATTGAGCGTGGCCTTCAACGACTTCGTTATCCAGGGCTTGTTGTTGGGGAAAATTTTGACAGTTTTGGTTGGAATAACTGTATCTTCACAGAAAGTAATGTAGTCAGTAATCACATCCGCTGCTTCATTCACACTGTCACTTGAACTTTTCAATCGCTCGAAAGTAGTTCCGATAACACTTGACTAAAACCCCATGAGCTAACGAGGATTCAGGCTGTTGCTGGGTCGTTATTTGTTTGGTTGCTGGGTGATTATCGAAAAATAACTACCCCTACAAGTTTACAGAGGTAAAGAAGCAGAGGGGGGAATAAGAACTGTTACTGAAGCCTAACACAGAGGCTGAGCCCCCTCTCCCTACCTTCCCCTACCCTTCTCTCACTCTCTTTGTCTGTTGGTCTGTCTCTGTCGTTGTCTCTATCTCTCTGTCTCTGTCTCTCTCTCTCTCTCTGTCTCTCTCTCTCTCTCTCTCTGTCTCTCTCTCTCTCTCAGTCTCTCTCTCTGTCTCTGTCTCTCTGTCTGTCTGTCTGTCTCTCTCTCTCTCTCTCTCTCTCTCTCTTTCTTCTCTTGTCTCACTCTGTCTCTCTCTCTCTCTTTGTCTCTCTCTCTCTGTCTCTCTCTCTCTGTCTCTCTGTCTCTGTCTCTCTGTCTCTCTCTCTCTCCCTCTCTCTCTCTATCTCTCTATCTCTCTATCTCTCTCTCTCTCTCTCTCTCTCTCTCTCTCCGGTATGGGTCAGACAGACGAATGTATGTGCGTGTCTGACTGTCTGTTGTTCCGTCTGTCTACGTCTAGCAAATCACGAGGTAGATGTTGTTTTCTAGCGGATGATTTTACCGGGTAGAATGTCAGTTTTGACGTTCCATAGCTTAGAAACAGGGAAAGCATCCTGCGTGCAGCGCTTACAGACGTTGTAGCTCTGCCTGGCGCCTTCTTGTCACGTGGTCAGCGTCACGACGTTGTAGCTCTGCCTAGCGCCTTCTTGTCACGTGGTCAGCGTCACGACGTTGTAGCTCTGCCTGGCGTCTTCTTGTCACGTGGTCAGCGTCACGACGTTGTAGCTCTGCCTAGCGCCTTCTTGTCCAAGTCGTCAGCGTCTCGTCGTCTCATTTCACTCAGTCGGAAACTTTGAAATTGTACGTGGGACATTTCAATCAAACAGGAACCCTTTGGGTTTTAGTCCACGTGAAGTGAAATGATATCATTATGATGTCAGATTTGGTCAGAAAAGCATGTCATGTTACACATGATGAATACTATCTAGTTGTTACTTTATGTACACATGATGAATACTATCTAGTTGTTACTTATGTACACATGATGAATACTATCTAGTTGTTACTTATGTACACAGGGAAAACGGTATGATGAAAACAGTCAAACAGTTAGAAACATTGTGTTGATCCTGGAGATTATCTTTCTCATGCTAAGTCACTGTTTCAATAATCTGCATCGTCTGGTCAAATGTCAGAGTTGTTTATCCGCGATCATTGTGAATGTCACGTGTATGGTGATCTGCGTCTTTATCAGATTCAAACAACACAATTATGACGTCATTCTAATGTCATACCAAAGGTCAAGGCTTTTTATTTAAACCCGGATGTAAATCAAACAGCAGTCAGATATGGACAGGTGTAGAGAAAGTAATATCAGTTGAATAGTGGTTTGAACGCTGTCGATTTTTATCAGGCTGCTAGTACACAATGATGTATGTCCAATTTCTCTAGTTCGGTTTCTTGGTCAGTCTCGTATTTCTGTGTTTTACAGGTTCCTAGAAGAGTTATTTTTATCCCGCATCATGGCGAGCCCCAACAGTGGTGAGGACACCCTTGACAACTTAGTGGACATTGTGAGACAGCTGTACCCTGACGCTCTCACCTGCACCTACATTGTTCCCCCGGTTCAGTTTAGCCGGGTGCCTTATAACACGGACACAGTACCCGGTACTGATCAGGAAGTGCTTGTGCTGCCCTCTAGTGAGCAGCTTCAGCAGCAGCAGGGCAACATTCAGGCAGACTTTTCACAGCAGCATGTGCTGCATAACTTGCAGCAACTCGGAGATTTTGGAAATGAGGTCATGTTCGTGGTGTCTGAGCTGAACTTTAAGGACTACCTCAACAAGCCGTTCTACGCCAAACACACAGGCAAGCTCCCAAAGCCGGCAAACTTACCAAAGGAGCTTCGGCATCACGGGAAGCAGGGAGACTTTGACATCCTGGTGATTCACCGACAGTATGGCATCCTGATCGGAGAAATCAAATCTGTCGGTAAGACTGAGGCAAGCAGAGCGGACACCGAGGTGGTCAAGGTTATTGGCAAGGCGGTCAAGCAGCTGGACAAGTGTGAGGTGCACGCCAGACATATGGTCAGTGACACTGCTCCCGGCCTGACTGTGAGGAAGACTCTCTTCCTACCTTACGTCAGCCAAGCTCAGCTACAGCGGATTCTGGATGATGATAACAATTCCAAGTTACAACAGGTGAGAGAGACAAAGAGAGAGAGAGAGAGAGAGAGAGAGAACTCAGAACTCAGAAAGTGTATTGTTTAGGCCAACTGACCCGTTACAACCGGTACATATATTAAACATGACAGCCTCTCTCTCTCTCTCTCTCTCTCTCTCTCTCTCTCTCTCTCTCTCTCTCTCTCTCTCTCTCTCTCTCTCTCTCTCTCTCTCTCTCTCTCTCTCCCTCTCTCTCTCTCTCTCTCTCTCTCACACATACACACACACACACGCGCTGACTTTCTCTCCTTCTCTCACAAACACACACTCACACACACACACACACACACAAACACACACACACACACACAAACACACACACGCACAATACATACATGTACATGAAGGGTATGTACAGGGGATGGCTGGTGCCTTAGCAAATGTCAACTACAACATACATCAAAGGACATAGTTGTTTTAAAACCAGCAGCTACGCAATGCACTCAACCACATCAACAAAACAGAGAGACATGAAGCAATATAAATCATTCTGTTACACCTCAGGAAGTAAATCACGGCGTTTGTTAACATAATAAATAAATCTGCCTAAATCATGGAGACCCTTCTTGTTTTGCATTATCAACTGAAAGGAAACCAAACAAGGATATGATGCAATAGGGTCCGATATTTAGACTCGAACAAAATAATGCGACTCGTCTTCGACTCGTCGGCATTATATACTGTTCAAAAAAAGAAACGCATAGTTGTTACTTGCCAAATTTGTTTTATTTTTGGAAAAAATTAACAGAAAATCCAATATTTAGATTATTTGTTTGAAATTTGGTATGGACACAGTTGAATGCACACACAGTTCATTTGCATCTTCAAATCAATCAGTCAATCAATACGATTGGGTGCCGAGGCTGTCAAGTCAGTAGGGGGTGTGACTGCCTTGAGCAGCAACAACTGCCCGGCACCTTCTGGGCATGGACTGGATCAGATGCCGGATATCTTGCTGTGGGATGGTGTCCCACTCCTCCTGAAGTGCCTGCAATAGATCGCGGTGATTTCTTCTCGCCTGCGCACACGTCTGTCCAATTCATCCCAGAGGTGTTCTATCGGGTTCATGTCTGGCGACATGGATGGCCAGGGAAGCACCAGGACATGGTGGTCGGTGAGGAACTGGGTGGTGAGTCGTGCTGTGTGCGGGCGAGCGTTGTCCTGCTGGAATATGGCATCCTGGTCAGCCAGAAGAGGAAGGGCGTGTGGGCGCAGAATTTCCTCCACGTATCGCTGGGCAGTTATGCGCCCTTGGACGTGCACCAGGGTGCTCCTTCCAGCGGTATTGATCGCCCCCCACACCATGACGCCTCCACCACCATGAACGGGTGCCTCATCCACACAGTTGGGCGCGTAACGTTCGTTTACTCTCCGGTAGACCCTCCTCCGACCATCATGTCGCTGGAGCAGGAAGTAGGACTCGTCGCTGAACCACACGTGTCTCCAGTGATTCCGGACGGTCCAGCGAAGGTGCTGGTTGCCCCACTGCACTCGGTTCTGGCGATGGCGGCGGGTGAGGACAGCTCCTCTGTGAGGTCTGCGAGCTCTCAAACCAGCTTCATGCAGGCGGTTCCGCACGGTCTGGTCCGATAATCGGTGTGGCCCGGGGAGAGCCTGGACAGAAGATGAGGCCGACAGGAAACGATTCCGGAGGTGGCGGAGCCGTATGAAGCGGTCGTGAGCAGCAGTTGTCGCCCTTGGTCTTCCCGCTCGTGGCAAGTCAGCAACGGAGCCAGTGGCTTGAAACCTGACCCACAGTCTACTGATGGTGCTCTGGGACACGTGGAAGTGCCTGGCGATTGCACTTTGACTTTGGCCTGCTTGTAAACGACCCAATGCAATTTGGCGGTCTTCTCTGCTCAATCGGGCCATCTTTCGTCGCTGAATTGTCGTCTGATTTCTTTGTGGCGAACAATCCGCTTTTATGGGTTTTGGAAGACATGGTGAGAGCTCAATATTCCCCGAGTTTCACGAGATTACACTGAAGCATGACGAGTGGTCATGCCAAATGAGCAATTTTGACATTGTAGCCACTGATAACGCATGCGTCACGTGCAGAGCTCACTTGTGGCAATGGACGAAAGGTCGACGACCAGATAAACATTTTCTGCAGTTTGGTGGATATCCTTGTAGCCATATAACTAAATTAACCAAATATTACAAGCTATGCGTTTCTTTTTTTGAACAGTATACTTGTTCGAGTCTAAATATCGGACCCTATAATTGCTACGCTGAAAATACAATAGCTGTTAATATTGAGATGTCATGTAAATAGGAAGCAAAGAAGTTACACACTGAACTGTTTCAGACATACAACTGTAATTTCTTCAATATAATTGAATGATCAACAAGAGAGAGAGAGGGGGGGCAGAGACAGACAGACAGGGAATCGGAGAGAGAGAGAGAGAGAGAGAGAGAGAGAGAGAGAGAGAGAAAGAGAGAGAGAGAGAGAAAGTGAGAGAGAAAGAGAGAAAGAGAGAGAAAGAGAGAGAGAATTATATTTTACAAAGTGATGACCTATTTGAATAGTTTTTAATTCGTGCTCGGGTGGTTGTCGTTTAAAAAAAAAACGTATCGTGGAGACGTGATGTGTAAAATGTGTCACGCATTTTTACCAGAAGCATTTCTACATTGCAGGCGGTGTGTCAGAGCCTGGGTGCAGCCAATACGACACAGGCCGTGCAGCTGTGCTGTTGCTCAGACCAACTGTCCCAGCCTGCATCGTACTGGCACGTGACACCCGCCGTGTTATCACAGCTGAGCACCTGGTGGCAACACAGGATGGCCTGTGCGGTGGACACTCGGCTCACTGATCAACTTTACCTGGACATCGTGGCCAGGTGAGACAAGTGACAACATCATGTCAGTTATGTCACAGTGCTGGAACAATGTTATGTTTTTTTGTTGTTATTTGAGTTTTAAGCCTTATGTTATCGTTGGTTTTATCTTGATTGTTTTGTGTGTGTTCTTTTTGTATTTGTTTGTCTTGGATTACAGGTTCGTTGGACAGGCTACTACGGTGTCTGTCCCCTGCTTCAACAACGTACGTGTGGAGGTGCGGACTGCAGGACAGGCGGTGGCGGAACTGGGGCGAAGGCTGGCACTTCTGGTTCTGACCCTGCAACAGCTGGGCCTAATGAACCGAGACCCGCCACGGGTCTGCATTACGGGAGCGCCAGGAACAGGTGACAAGCTTACAGCTTCTCTTGATAGTTTTTCTTTAAAGGAAAAGTCCAAGGTTTTTAAATATGCCCAAAAACTTGAAAATCGAATGCCAAATGTTACAAACATCTCCGGAAAAATATTTTAACAAGAGGCGAAGCCTTCAAGGCTCACGTAAGAAATCGACAAACAGTAACACAAACTCAATCACTCCGTCACACATACACACACACACACACACACACACACACACACACACACACACACACACACACACACACACACAGTAAGCATAGGTGAAACTATGCAAGAAAGCGAGACCCTGGATCTGCCAAGAAGTCTCGGCCCGCTCACAATAACAATGACCGAGACTTTCAGTAATTCCTTTGCGTGACGTCTAACCCTCTTACGTCATAATGTGACGTCTTCAAATAGTTTCTATCACACACGTCGAACACTTTTGACCGAGACTGACGTAATCCATAGACTCGGAAATGTTAAAGTTTCTACCACAGACCATAGATGTGTATTGACAGGATCGCCAACTCGTTGCGCGCGCTCAGCAAGTAGCGGAAAGCGGAAAAGACGATTTTGACAGTAACTTTACTTCCGGTGCAGTCTTTCAACACATGGAGAAGAAGGAGAATTTCGAAGGGGAGGTGGAGTTTGTGGCTGAGGTATGTGAAAAGCAAACAAACCAATACAAAAAGATCATTGCTGATGATTGAAATGAGTCATGTGAATCAACAATAAAGATTCATTGTGGACGGCACGTCATTATTTTTGTTTTTAACACTTGAAACGCGAGAGCATCTGACACACTGGTAAATCCGAAGCTGTGCACGCAAGCTGATCAGCAGATCGTTTTTCTGCAGATATCTCGCTCACATCGGCCACTATTTTAGCTCAGCGAACCGACAAATTTGCAACAGAACAATTTCTGAATGTTAGAAATTCGGCTGTAGATTTATAGATACCCTTTCTATTCCATGGTTGTTGTTTTTTCAGGGGGAAAGTACCGACATCTCAATCGCTGAAAAGATGACAGCATCACCACAAAAGAAACTGCAAGAATTGCCAAAAGTAAGTAAAAATATTGACAGATCTATGTAAAAGACTATGAAAATTTAGAACTGGAACAACAGATATTCAAGAAATAACCGATAAGTGATATATTATAACTGAACCATTGATTGATTTGAATACTACATCATGCATGGAAGTTAAAAATGGTGCAGGAACTGAAGTCAGATCAACACATCAAAAAGATCAGTGCAATATATTTGTTTTCTCTCCCCTCTAGCATAATTCTGTTTTGATATATATGCTTGATGTCTTCTGTTGTTTTTAAATTCATTGTCACTTCTAAATTGCATGCTTTATTGCAGAACGCTTGTTCTTTCTGCCTTTCAACTGCCTTTCAGTTTCACCGGAGCTCAGAGAGCTTGTCGACCTATTCTCCACCAAATCGTTCAACTTCAAACGTCTATCAACTGCCATTAATTAGCTATCATCCAGCTATTTGTATGGACAGTTAGACTTATTTCTCTAGAAATTTAGTTTTACTAAGGGTTTATTGTTCTGCTTTTTTTCAGACATACCGTCCCGCACCAGAATTGCCAGAGGTTGTTGCAACTACAACTTTGAAGAACTGTGTCGTGATGTACAGCAGCTTCCCGAGTCGTGGTGCCTCGCGAAGAACGAGGTGAACCAGGTGGTTAAGGTTTGTTGTGCTGGAGCCTGGAGGCCAGCTTGGTTAAAGTTTGACTTTGACTCAGCATTTTCAGTGATTTTTCTACGCAGCTGATGGTGTTTGGATTTAAAGTGTAAAGGAAAAAAGTCCCCCCCCCCCCCCCCCCCCCCGAAGCAGCATGCTGCAGTTTAGACTGGCTTGGCGACAGTGTTGAAGTGAGTGACAAGTAACATTTTCAGTAAATCGCTTTGTGTTACAATTATTCAACACCAATTCTGAGCCAAGAGAATGATTTTTTTTTTTCATTTGGAATGTTGTGTTTTATAGGTTAGGTGTGGAAATTTGGATTTGACTGTAAAGCTCTTTAGCAGAGAATGTAAATAAACTTGACCAAGAAATTATTGCGACAAATTTCAAACTCCCAAATTAAAGCATTGATTAATTCCCGTTAATTAATTAAATTAAATGTCACAAGAATTTATGCTTTAATTTGGGTGCAACATGTTGAAACTTTGTTTGAGAATGTATCTACTTCATTGATTAAATATATGCATGTGTATAAATAGGAATCTTTCTTGTGTCAAATTGTGTGAATTGAGACTGAGTGAGATAGTGAATGTTGGTACATTACAGGGCCGGACTAAGCAAAGAGGAGGGGGGGGGGGGGGCGGGGGGGTTGCCAATGGTGGTCCAGGGGGATGTTCCTCCTTGTGGGGGTCAGGGGGCGACGCCCCCTTAAGCTGAAGGGTAGGTCATATTCTGAGATAGGAAAATGGTCGCTCCTTGCATGAAACGGCATAAAATAAACAATAATACATTTTTTTTAAATAAGTGAGGTACATGTTTAGGGGGGGGGGGGGGGGGGTTGCGCAACCCCCACCCCCCCCCCCCCCCCCCCTGGTAGCCCTAGTCCGGCCCTGCATTAATTGTCACTGTATGGTGTGTGTGTGTGTCACTGTGACCAAAGATACATATGCTCTATTTGAGTTCATACAACTTCCAATTCCATTCAAACGTTAACAAAGTGTTGCTTTCTTTCTTTCTTTATTTGGTGTTTAACGTCGTTTTCAACCATTCAAGGTTATAACAAAGTGTTGCTGGTATGCGACTGAACATGTTCTATTAGGAAAGCAAAGCGAATTCCAGTGTACATAGTGGTCAACATAAAAACAATCAGACGCATCGATGCAAGACATTTATCAAGTGGCTGACAATTGATTTTGAAATGAAAACTGTTTGCAAAATATCTCGCTGTCAAAATTATATCTTGAACAAGTACACAAAGGAATTAGGTTTGAACCATAGCAAAATGAATATGTTTCAAATTTTCATGTTGCAGACTTAAATTTACATGGACTCATGAAAATACAGAACAGGCACTGAACAAGCCATGTGATACAATACTGAACCAAATACTGAAATAGGAAGAGAAGTACATTTTAACGACAGAAGATTTTAACACCAAAAATCGACACCTAAGACAACAATCAAGAAGTTCAAATTCAATGTACATGCACTTGATCAGATAGGATAGTTTGTACTGCATGAAGAAAGATCATACACAACACACTACAGAGATCCTTCCTGATTGTTCTCAACATTGTATGTTTTCAGCTTTTTCCTCAAACTCCTTTCTTTCCATGTGCATTTCATTTTGTCCAACATTGTATGTTTTCAGCTTTTTCCTCAGTCTTTTCTTTCCATGTACATTTCATTTTGTCCATCATTGTCTTCAGTTTGTGGTGGAGTCTTATTTAAAAAAAAAACAGAACATTTTGCAAAGTGTCTTCTTGAACAGCTTGTGAAAGATCAAATGAATACAAAGTGTCATAAAAACACACCGGAACAGCATCACTGTTCCTGCATGGTTCAATAAAGTCATCTGCTTTTGCCTGTGTGTTGATGCACAGGTTTCACAGAAAATATGTTCCATGGACATCAAATCACCAAAGGGAAGTAATCGCTCTTTATGCATACGACATGTGTAATAGATTAAGCGAGAGTTGTACGGAACCTTTTCTCCTGGCACGAGAGGATGAAAGTCGCTTGTATATTTCAATGCTTGTTATTCTCTCAGGTGCCAGGAGAAAAGGTTTTGTACAACTCTCGCTTACTCTATTACACAGTCATGTCGTATGAATAAAGAGCAATTACTTCCCTTTGGTTATTTGATATCATCAACGCTTTGCCTCATTCTGTTTAAGATTTCTGCTTTGTGTTGCATGGACAGACACATCTGCAATACATTGGGCTTGACAAAGGTCAGTTTGCCCTTGTTCAGCATGCTTGTCATGTCAGGGGTGGTTTCACTCTCTTCACTGTAGAATTCAGGTGCGCAAGTCAGGGCTTCCAAACACTGCAATTTCTCATCTCTGTACGCACTCTTTTGGAGACACCAAACTCTCTGTTTTAGCTTTTTGGCAACACATACTCCAACATACTTTGCATTGTACTCTTCATCCTCTTTGATTTCTAATGCACTTACTGGTTCCCTAGTTTTTCTTCATAGGCCTTTAAGACACCAACAGTATAAACATGTTCAAGGCAATCAGGGGATACTGTCAACTCAGTAATGCCTGAATGCTGGGTTGAAAAAGCAGAGTAGTACCTGGCCCACGCCTTCTCCTTGGCAGCATTCCCAACCTTGCCTCAGGGAACTAGGCAGTCATGAAGAAGCAGAAGTTTCTCTTCCAGATCTGCACCTAAAACACAGAAAATAAAATATTATAATTAAAACAACACACAAATATATCAGAAATCAACCCAAGAGTAAAACTGAAGATGTAGATGCATGCACACAATCAAAACCAACAACACACGACAACAACCCAAAACTACACTTTACATGAATGGATGTGAACATATTAAATTTTGTATTCCATTTGTCGTTATAGAACGTGTTGACAAACCACTTTCATGAATCCTTATCATGTCTTACAACTATGACATGTGCTATTAATGATCCTAAAAAACACATGAAATATTGTAGTGGCAGGCATGTACCTAAAATATTTGTAAACAGTAGCCTCTCTGTGCAACGAAGCAGTATTTTTGCTCGAAAACTATGAATGAAAGTGATCTTTCAGGTACTGGGACTTTGCAAGCTGATTTTTTTTATACCGCCTTACTCAAAAACTTACTTTTCAATTACTGAATTGGTCGACAAGCCCTCTGAGCTCCGGTGAAAGGCAGTTGTCATTCTTGATAGATGCACAAGCGTTCTGCAATAAAGCATGCAATTTAGAAGTGACAATGAATTTAAAAACAACAGAAGACATCAAGCATATATCAAAACAGAATTATGCTGGAGGGGAAAGAAAACAAATATATTGCACTAATCTTTTTGATGTGTTGATCTGACTTCAGTTCCTGCACCATTTTTAACTTCCATGCATGATGTACATTCAAATCAATCAATGGTTCAGTTATAATAATAATATACATGTATCACTTATCGGTTATTTCTTGAATATCTGTTGTTCCAGTTCTAAATTTTCATAGTCTTTTACATAGATCTGTCAATATTTTTACTTACTTTTGGCAATTCTTGCAGTTTCTTTTGTGGTGATGCTGTCATCTTTTCAGCGATTGAGATGTCGGTACTTTCCCCCTGAAAAAACAACAACCATGGAATAGAAAGGGTATCTATAAATCTACAGCCGAATTTCTAACATTCAGAAATTGTTCTGCTGCAAATTTGTCGGTTCGCTGAGCTAAAATAGTGGCCGATGTGAGCGAGAATTCTGCAGAAAAACGATCTGCTGATCAGCTTGCGTGCACAGCTTCGGATTTACCAGTGTGTCAGATGCTCTCGCGTTTCAAGTGTTAAAAACAAAAATAATGACGTGCCGTCCACAATGAATCTTTATTGTTGATTCACATGACTCATTTCAATCATCAGCAATGATCTTTTTGTATTGGTTTGTTTGCTTTTCACATACCTCAGCCACAAACTCCACCGCCCCTTCGAAATTCTCCTTCTTCTCCATGTGTTGAAAGACTGCACCGGAAGTAAAGTTACTGTCAAAACCTCTCGCAGCCGCAGACGGGAGTTCGAAACAGGGCCAGCGTTGGCGCGCGCGCAGAGTTGGCGATCCTGTCAAGGGATATCTATGCACAGACATACACACGCACGCACGCACGCACGCACAGACAGACAAAGTTTATCATCGCATAGGCTACACTTACGTGAGCCAAAAATTGAAAAAAAATTGTTGTTGTTGTAGTTGAAGATTTAGTGTTGCGGGGCTAACCAAGACAAGTCGCCTGGGGTCAAGTAGTGGTCACGTGGTTTTCGGTGCACTGTGACGTCGGTGCACTGTGACGTCACAAGTTATTGTGTTGATTCTACCACTAGTACCAGCTTGATTTTCACACAGAAAAGTCACCACTGTATGCCCGAAAAGAATGCCTCGGTGGAGAGCAGCCGCAAACTGCAACAACTCGTCAATGTCCCCAGGCATTTCATAGCACACTTTCCCTCATAAAACTCTGAGTCTCTTGTGGAAATGGAAGAGCTGTGTGCAGCACAAGCGTGCAGATTTCAAAGTGTCGAGCACTTTCTGGACACAGATTTCGCCATTTTTCTGCAGCACAAAAGTTGGCGTTTCATCCCTGAAACAAATGTTTTGACCCCTTGCAGTGTCTTCCCTTCATAAAAGTACGGAGAGGGCATCATTACGACGAGCCATCGAAACTCCGAGGCGACATACGAACATCGGATTATCTCACAAGAAGGAATGCGTTGAAGGTCAGAGTACATGCTTTTATTTTCATGCATACGTAAACATTGTTTTGCTGCGCAGCGAATACGAATTGGTGCAGAACAGTGTGTCTGGGTCCAGCTGATATTCGCTGGAGTACAGATGCGCCACAGGCTAGATCTACAGAGTTAGTTACAACTTACAGAACGGTCTGAGCTGAGCTAAGAGTAAGAGTAAAAAGTAGTCAGGGTTGAGTACACGTAAGACAATGAGTGTGTCACGTTATCTATTCTATTCAGTCGCAAACTATCCCCTGATATCAATTTATGAAATTGGCAGCGTTTGCTGGAATCATGGTTTAATGCTATTTTTACCAGATCTAAACTTTTTGTGGATGTGCAACCGGTAAGGTAAACAGACACCTGCATGCTAGAGACAAGAAGATTACGAATTGTGCAGGGAATTAATCTTTCTGCATTGACTTAGAGACGCAAAACCAGTCTAATTGCTACAACATGGATACACATCCAGACGACTTCCAGAGGGTGTCTAAATGTTCAGTGTACTGTATATAGATCAGTTAAGCATACTTTCGAATTGATTTATACTCACACTCATTTTCTCTCTTCTTTTACTTCCAGACCTTTCATCATCACTCACGGCCACTGGTCAGAACAGGTCACTAGACACTGACACCGTGACCATTCCAGATTTCCCGGTTCTCCGTGATCATAACGCAACTGTTGACCAGTCCTGTTCCTTCCGTCCAGAATCACCACAGGAGAAAACCAACGTGCCATTCATCGTAAGATTTTTGTTTTGTTTTGAAAATTAGTGCCTTATTCTAGCTTTGCAAAAAAACGAGAAAGTGTCTTTGACAGATCTATACCATCCAAATAATACATCATGAAAACAAGTACAAGTTCATTTCTACTCATGTTAATCGTTTATGCTTTCTGTGCTGAGCGACATATGGATTGAATTTCTTTCGTAACTCACCTCCCGTCAACCTGCAAAACTATATCTGTCGAAGTAGTCTCAAATAAAGTTAGTATGCTTCCGAATAAAAAATATAAAAAAGGGTATTTTCTGAAATTTTTAATTATAGACCAAAACAAAACATTCACGAGTATGTTGTTGACCTGATGGTCTTTATGGTAGACAGCAAGAGTTGCATGTTCAAGAAGTTTTAATGGTAGGTTCCACTGTATAAAGGCGACATGGAGGGTATCTTTGACGGAATCATTCAACATTCATACCCATGCACATCACCTCAAACACATAAGCTTTGTTCTTGAGTCAAATTTATTGGCTTCATAAATATTGTGAATTTGTGTCCGTTTGCAGATTGGCTTATCTATGAATTATTTCGAAAATATCTTGCGATCTACGTACGCATAATGTAACACGTGAAGAAGAACATAAAAAGTTCGTCAAAAGGAATCTAATTTGCATTTCAACCCATTTGCCTTCCTTATTGTTAATTTTTTCTTCATAAAGACTACTTGAAATAAACAAAATGTTTAACCATTTCAAGGCCTCTGAACACGTTTAAAAAAAATGCAGGTCTTTGCTCACTATATCAGATCTGCCAAGGCTCAGTTTACACAGGAAAAATCATCTGTCGACTTGAACACATACCAATAATCAACAGCCTCACTGCTTCTTGGAGCTGGATTTTGTGTGTGGAATGAATTACACATGTGGCGTTTTGGAATATAATTCATAGAAGATGTACATTCGTGCAGAAAGGCTTTGATTTAATAATTAGGTCTTCGTGATGTTCTCTTAAAATAACTAACATGTGTTCCCTTTACCGGGCCTCTGAACCAGTTTTGTGAATATGCAGGTTAAACTCGTGCTTTTTCTGTGTTATCAGTGTATTTCTCATCCAGGCATGGATGCGTGCTCTTAAATGGACAGCCCTTCCCGTGTAAACGATTGGGTTCAAAATCTCAAATCTTACCAGGCTTTTACATGGGATATGGCCATCCTTCCGTTTTGAAAAATACCAGAACTGAACACTCTGTATGGGTACTCTCTTTGGGAATGTAGAATTTTATGAATTAATTTCTTAAACGCCACACGTGTAAAACATTCCCTAAAAAAAATCCCGGCAGCTCCAAAAACCAGTCAGGATGTTGATTCCTGGTATATGTTCAAGTCAAGAGATTTTATTTTCTGTAAAAGTCTTCGCAGATCTGTGTAGTGAGCAATCCTGTTTTGAAAAAGGACGTGCCTTTAAGCCTGTATAGACGGTTTGATTGTTGAGATACCAGGTGGCAATGACCGCACGGGTGGCAAGAGGTAGTAATGCACAGATGACAACAAACCGACCTGCATTTAAAAAAAAAGTTAGGAGGCCTTGATAGGGGGAAACATTTTGTTAATTTTCAGAATCTTTATGAAGAAATAATGAACGAGAAGAAAGTCTGGCCTTGAAGTAAATGCAAATTAAACTATGTATACTTTTGAAAAACTTTTTCTGTTCTTATTCACATGTTAAAATGTGTGCAGAGATCGTTAGTTACTTCCAAACAACCATGTTTCAGGCAACAGGCAAACGGACAATACTGGACACAGGCTATGCTGACCGGCTCATGGACTGACTACCTGATGCAGGAGTAGACCGACAGTGGAAAAAGTCGGGAACAAAATGTTGCAGAATGTGAACCATGTACCGGACCACGTGACAACCCAGTATCATCTTCAAACCATGCAGGAATCTGTTCAACACAGTCACACGATTTGTAAAAGTATATTTCAGCCTTCTGTAGCTCAGGGAGTTTGAACCCCACTCTTCATCCGTTTGGGAAAGTATTCTGATTGTTTTGACTGCACAGGTTGGTAATGGTACTCTGATGCTTCTGCCGAGAAACCCCACTCGCTAGCGCACCAGCTGCCTGTTATGGGTAAGCGACGTGCCTGTATTTCCTGCAAAGCAAGACAGAATAAAACAGCAGCTTAGTTTGAGCTTTTAAGACATTCGTACCAGAGAAAACGTGTACGTGTTTGTTTGGAGAGGATGGATAGAATCATAAGACACGCTGTGTCTATGTGACGTAGAGCAGGTTTTCAAATTCATGCTGAAGCACTGTGTGATCGCTATTTTTTGGGGCATATATCTTACCTTGATTTCAGATAGACTGGGAACCGAAATGAAGATGTTTACATGAATAAACTATGCTGATATGTATGTGTTTAGAAATAAAGAATAGTTTTAATGATATATGATGGTGTTTTTTTTTTAACCCAATGTGATATTTTTGTATTTGAAAACAAATTGTACACTCTGTTGTCAATTTTACTTTCAGATAAATAAATCTATCATAATGGAAATCATCTGTTTGTGTTGTGTTACTTACCCATTTTGATCAATGTTGAGTCGTCCATATTCCTGTGTGTTCGCATAGTAGACCATAGTATGCAGTTTGAAGGTAGTAGATGTCCGAGCAAACATAGGAGGATGTGCTGTTAGGCTGTCTATCTCCTCATCCAGGTTTTCCAGATATTTGAATTTCGTTCCCTCTTGGAGTTTCTGCACTGACACCTGATAAGCAAAATACACGTATCACTCTTTGATCATGGCAACAATAATCATCTGTATGCCCCGTTCAAAAATTACTTTGAGATTCTAAGGTATACACAGAAATTGTACTGGATCACAAAAACAACACGAACAGTAGTACATGTAATGTATATATTCAGTTTAAAAATTCATGCAATGAGAGTCAATAACTCGATTTAACCCCAGGTAGATTCAGGGTCCCACTGACTGAATCTCATATGGTTGCTTTTCGGCACACACCACACATTTTTAATGGAACTGTGAGGTTTTGTTAATACAGTAAAAAAATAATATAGTAGCAACGTACTGTCTGTTCGTGACGTTTGAGAATACCGATCTATGCACTAACGCATTGTCTTTTTGTAGTGTGACTGTCCGACATTGCGTACTCCTAAAAATCAATGATCAAAAAGTTTGAACTGCTGTAATCGTGTTTCAGCATAATATATGTCTGACAGTGCTTATTTGCTTCCAAAACGGCTTGCGATATCACTAGCCATCAGCGTTTCGCCACTGCTCAGAAAATCTTATGATTTCAGATCTAGTTTGAGATCGGAAATCACGTGTGCTCGTTTAAAAAACTAAATTCATTTATTACTTCCCTTTGACCGTTTCGCAAGAAAAATGTCAGGATCACTATTAGTATTAGCACATGAAAGCAGCCCACCGCCATTTCAAAAAAGTTTCACTGTTTGGTAGTGTCGATGTCATGTAGTGTTTTACTGTCGCAAATAAAAATACCAGGATAATTGCAGTTTTGTCCGCAAGAAACAGACTTTGCGCAATGTTAACTTGCTGTCTACATGTTTTGTTGTGTGACTGAAAAATTACTCAGAATTCCAAGAGAAAATAAGGATAGTCGCGTGTGAACATCACTGTGGAAACATTTATTCTAAACTGGGCAGTTCAAGGACGAAATCCTTGATTAAAGATAGGAAAATAAACAACACCAGATGCCTGAAATAATAGCATAAATCAATGATCTTTACATGCTTACAGATCTGTGGAAGCACATCAACTGATCTGTGAAAAACACACCTGACGTCGATCTAGCATGCAAGAGGTAGCGACTACGGACTAGTCTAGTAGTGTGTCAACATCACAACAAAGAGAATCACATACCATTTCGTATTGCCGCTTATGCTGGCTCTGTTTCAAGCAGTTCCTTGTGGCCTCGCCAGCATTTTGACGACGAAGAGGCTCAAACGGGCACGCTAAAACCTCAGGCTGGCTGAAAACCGGTCCGTATTCCACTTGTCTTCCTCACTGCTTGAGCCGGCCATGTTTGTTGTTCAAGGCTCGTGACGTAGCACACTGTCCCGACCGGCGAACTTGTTGCCGGCTGTATTGAGCTTGTGTGTTCGTGTAGGCTTACTCAAAAAGTCAAAATCACAGTCGTCTCCGAAACAAGCAATAATCAGAGTTGGGGGGAAAACATTTCGTTTGTTCAGTTTTGTTTTGTTCTTGATAGTTTGTTTATCTCTCTCTCACACACACACACACACACACACACACACACACACACACACATACACACACACACACACACACATACATACATACATACATACACAAACACACGCGCGCACGCACACACATTGCACGTACGCGCACATACACACACCTACTGAGATATGCCTAACATACACGCACGCTTGCAAACACACACATAATACGCAAACGCAGTTTAATTTCCTCAATACAAGGCGAAAGGCACACACACACCACACACAAATAAACACACACGCAGTCCCACACACACACACACACACACACAACCCTCACACACACAAATAAACCCACACACGCAGTCAAACCCCCCCCCCCCCACACACACACAACCCTCACACACACAAATAAACCCACACACGCAGTCAACCACACACACACACACACACAACCCTCACACACACAAATAAACACACACACGCAGTCCACCCCCCCCCCCCCACACACACACAACCCTCTCTGACACACACACCCGCCCAACCCCAGCGTCCAACTCAACTTTCACCAACAACCATACCCTACTCTCACTATCGCTCTCTCTCTCTCTCTCTCTCACGCACACACACACACATACACAAGCTCACGCAAGCACAGCCACACACACACACACAGCACGCGCATACACACACACTGACACACATCACACACAGCACGCGCATATACACACACACTGACACACATCACACACCCACACCCACACACACCTTTCGCAGTTCGCTCACAGTTCTTCTCTTTTCCATCGTCGCCATCTTCGAAGCTTGCTTCGCTTTTCAGGGGAGATAACCCGTTTATCACATTCGCTGCTGACTTGTGGGTCAAGGCTATTAAGAGGGTCAACATATCAAAAGTGACCCTAAACCTTGGACTTTTCCTTTAAAACACACTTCTTCACCCAGTATTGTGATTAATTTTATTTCAACATGGTGCATTTTTGAATCAGGTGTTTGAATGTTTGAATGTTTTGCCTGTGTTAGTATGCTTGCAGATTGTATTGATGTAGTGTTTGAGTTTCGTTGTTCACTTGTGTGCTGAATGCTGCTGCACATGCTTTTGCTTTGCTTTGTATGTATTATGTATGTTTGTCATCGTAAAGCGCTTTGAGAATGTAAAGCGCTCTATAAATCTCCCATATTATTATTATTATCATCATCATCATCATCATCATCATCATCATCATCATCATCATCAGCACCATCATCATTAACTACAACAATCATTATCGTCGTCCCTGTAGCGGCAAACGATCCTGACAAAACCATGTTTCTGATTTCCCTACAGTGCCCCGATTCTAGTTAGTTTGCTCAAATGACGTCTTTGGTGAATGCATGACGCAATGTTGATGACGTTATTTTGTCGAGTTTTACTTTATGGTCATCCTAAGAAGGTTCCAGCTTGATCAGAGAACGGTTTGTTTCGTGCACGCTGTGTGTGTAACTCCAAGGACAATTGTCAACTGAAGGAAATGGATGTAGCTGACTCTGAGAAAAGTTTGAAACTTGACATGTTGATTTTGTCTCCATGAATATATTTTCTAAATTATCTTTTTTCCTTGGCAGTGGTAACTATTTTTGTTATTATTGCAGTTTTTCTGACACCCTGCTATGTGTGCGAACAGATAAGACGGTCGTAATGTGACAGAGCCTTGCGTTTATAATGCTTTGTAATATATTATTATTATTGTGTGTGTGAACAGATCGAATGACAGGTCTGGTACTGCAGGGGTGGAGGTGGCTGATCGTGGGCCTACATCTTTCCTGACACCAGGGCCACGATGTGCAAGTCGTCTGTGCAAGTAACACTGCCTTGTTGTCACATTGGTTTGCATCGTATTAACCTAAATATGTTTTGTGTGTTCCAACAGGCAAGACGATGGTGCTTCATACTGCCGGGGTTGAGGTGGCAGCGAATGGACCGAATGTGCAAGTCGTCTCTGCATGTTACATTGCTTTACTTTCCGAGTGTTATACAGCATAATAATCTAAAAAAAAACAATGTGTGTTCCGACAGGTAAGACGGTGGTGCTAGTGCTGCAGGGGGAGAGGTGGCTGCGACAGGGGCACGATGTGCACGTCCTGTCAACAATGCACACCACCCGGGCCGTCAGCACATCCATCACACAACAGCTGAAGATGTCGCTGAGCGCGGGCCCGACGCCTTTCCTGACACCAGGCAGCATGTCGCACCACCAATATGATTTCCTCAACAGGGAGGAAGATGTGGAGCAGGCCGTCACCGACCTCGTGGCGTGCATGAAGAACGGCCACCTCTACGTCTTGCTCGACGAGGCGTTCTTTGACAGCAGGTTGGTGTTCATACGTGTGCGTGTGTGTGTGTGTGTGTGTGTGTGCTCGCGCGCACGCGTGTGTGTGTGTGTAAGGGAGGGAGGGGAAGAGAGAGAGAGAGAGAGAGAGAGAGAGAGAGAGAGAGAGAGAGAGAGAGAGTTGTAAACGACTGATTCGTGTATCTTACACCACTGTTTTTGCGTGGTATGTCTGTACCATGAGAATGTTCGTAAGATCATAATGACGTCATTGTTGGTTATACGTCAAATTGTGTCATTACTAAACTTGCCAGCTGTTGGTAATGATCGTCACCTGACAGTCTGTTATGCGAAAGTGACACACATCTCTAACACCATGTCTCCATTCTGTGTCACATATCTCTAACGCCATGTCTCCATTCTGTGTCACACATCTCTAACACCATGTTTTCATTCTGTGTCACACATCTCAAACACCATGTCTCCATTCTGTGTCACACATCTCTAACACCATGTCTCCATTCTGTGTCACACATCTCTAACACCATGCCTCCATTCTGTGTCACACATCTCTAACACCATGTCTCCATTCTGTGTCACATCTCTAACACCATGTCTGCATTCTGTGTCACACATCTCAAACACCATGTCTCCATTCTGTGTCACAGTGAGGAGCCTGGTCCAGCTAACATACGGCTGGTATCACAGCTAGCGCAGCGAGTACCACACCTGTACCTGTGGTGTGCCACTGTTTATAACGACGACATACCCCCAGCACTGCAGACACAGGTGTTCACTGTCCCCCTCCGCTCGGCGCCCGCCGTCCTTCGTGAAATACAGCAAGGAATTCAAGGGTATGACGTAGTCCACGACTACAGCGACAGCGGCGTGCCTGCCCCTGGGGACGGGCTGAGCGTGATACGGCTGAGTCACCATGGCAACGCTCACACAGGTCGGTGGCCGTTGGACTGCGCACAGTGTGGTCAGGATATCGCTGCCGTGCTGCGCCGTCTGGGTGTGGGTGAGTTGTGTAGCTGATGATGGTCGTGGTGGTGATGGTGATTGTGGGAGGTTTGAGTGAAGGGTAAACATTCCCGTTTCCCTACAGGTGTTTTATCATCCCACCCCCCTCCGCACACACTCACACACGAGAAACTCAGTCTGCCAGGGAAAACAGAAGAAAAGCACATCAACCATAATTACGTCATTTCAATTGACGTAAAATACAGAATTACGTCATGACGTCTTAGTTTTGCTGTCTGTGTTTGTTGAAAATTGCAAACTTTGAGATAATTTTATAACTCAGGTGCGCGTGCATGCTCGTGTGTGTGTGTGTGTGTGTGGGGGGGGGGGGGGGGGGGTCAGAAAACAAGTATACGGATGTGTTGTTTCTTGAAATGTAACAGATGTTTGCTTGCATACTATCAATATTTATCAGGCTAGATGTTTAACCGTTCCAACGGTCTTTCCCTGCAGGTAGCATCGTCGCCAACAGTCCCTCCCGGCTGAGCTACCATGATGTGTTCGTCCTGACCAGAAGCGACGATTTACATGATGACGTCACGGATGAGGCAGGGCGGGTGACGTCACCAGCTAGCGGCGTGGTGCAGGGACTGAAGGATGCAGGTGTACCGGTGAGTGTGTTGGGGGTACAAGACTGGAGACACAACGAGGCGAGGTGGGAGGGAGCTGTGCAGGACGTGGCGGTGGCGGCAACGGACACAGTGACAGTAGCGTGGTATGGCTGGGTGAAAGGCCTGGAGCGGCGCGTGGTGGCCGTGTTACAGGACAGAGATCAGCGTGATGATGATGAAGGGATGACTGATGAGAGGATTGATCTTAATGACAGGCTGAATGCAGTATCACGCTGCACCACACAGCTCATCATGGTCCGCACGCCTCCTGTCACCACCACCACCACCCCACCATCCCATACAACAACCACTGCGACCACTACGACTACCCACGCCACAACCTAATACAACAACCACTACCACTGCCACTACCGCAACGACCACCGACACCACCAGCGACGCGACCACAACCACCACCAACAAGCGGAGGAGATTTATGAAATCATAACAACAACGACACAACAACAACAACAACAACAACAACAACAACAACAACAACAACAACAACATTAGTGTCGCCCAAAACACATGTGTTTTACTTCCTGGTTGGTATCGCGGATTGTTCACAGAATGTTATCACTTGGAGATTTCCTTGCAAGATTTCGTCACGTTCTATGACGCAAAACAAGAATTGACGTCATCGTGATTGTGTTTTACGTCTTTCAGATCTTGACGCGCTGACTGCCCTTCAACACTGTTTCCCCTGTTGCATTTATTTGTTGAGATGCACGGCTTTTTAATGTTCACGACACGTGTACCACTTGTGTGACCTTCGTCGCTGGTCACCCTGTTAAAACAATAATGACAAGTACCGTAATGGTATATTGTTTACTGAAACACCTGTGACCGTTACCGCTGTGGTCTTTTGTGCACTGAAACACCTGTGTCATTTACTGCGGTGTGGTCTATTGGTCTGTTGTTGCTTATAACACCTGTCACCTGTACTGGCATGGCCTGAAACACCTGTGACTGTAGCGCTAAGGTGTATGCTATCGCTCAGTGAAACACCCGTGATGTAGCGTTCACTAGACACCTGTGACTTTACCGCTGTGTTGTAGCGTTCACTAGACACCTGTGACTTTACCGCTGTGTTGTAGCGTTCACTGTAGCACTTGTAGCCTTCAAGGATGTGATGGATTGTTCACTGAAACACCAGTGACCTGAAGTAACTGACCACAAGCAGTGAGAGTCACGTGACAGCTTGTGAAGTAGACACTTCTCTACTTAGATTGCTCTCAGCGTGAGGGATTGCTACGCTGTGCTGTTTGCTGACAGTGAGAAATGACACGTGGCCTGTGTTCACCGTCACGTGGACTGCTTAATTGGTCCACTTAGTTCGCTCTTTAGGGAAATAAACAAACACTGAGCACAGATAGTTAGCAAGTATTAGTGATAGTGATACTTCACTGTGCGTGCCATGGGAAAATGTGTGCTATAGACGTAAAGACACATGTGAATAACTTTGATATGCAGTAGGCTACACAATTCTTTCAACAATAGCTATAACTGACTATTCATTATGTCAATCTATGAGCAAACGTTGTGAGTGTGATTCTGAACTTTTTTTAGTCTGACTGTCGTTTACAATGTTTACTGTGTGCTTGTAAAGTAGAATGCAAAAAAAAAGGCATTTGTCAACAACAACAAAATCACTCACAACATGTTTGAATAAAAATGTTTTTGCTCTTCTATCTGTCTTTATTAGTTTGTGTGTGTGTGTGTGTGTGTGTGTGTGGGGTGTGTGTGTGTGTGTATGGTGTGGGTGTATGGTGTGTGTGTGTGCGTGTATGTGTGTGTGTGGTGTGTGTGTGTGTGTATGGTGTGTGTGTGTGTGTGGCCGCGTTACACATTTCAGTTTAATTTTAGACAACACAAACGTTCTACATAATAAGGTTAACATCTTTTCAAGTATGCAGTAAATTACCAGCTTGAAATTCCCTCCATCCCGAAGGGAGATAACTGCCATTTTATCCAGCAGGTCAATGAACAACAAACAGACAACCTCAAAACAAAAGATCACAAAACAATTCTAAAACAAAACACATCAACAAAGAACAAAAAAAGCAAATGACTCGCCTTCGTCAAGTCCATCACAGTAAAACACCCCTTTTAAGACCCCCTCCCCCCCCCCTCCCTCTCTAACAGTAGAAGACTACCTCCCCTTACCCTCCCCCCACACCCGCAAGATAGAACACTCGCTCCCTTTTTACCCCACCCCCCTTCCCCTACCAACCTACCCGATAAAATACTACCTCCTTTTAAGACACCCCCCCCCCTGACTAGACCATCCACTCTGACTTGACCATCCACCCTGACTAGACCATCCACCCTGACTAGACCATCCACCCTGACTAGACCATCCACCCTGACTAGACCGTCCACCCTGACTAGACCATCCACCCTGACTAGACCATCCACCCTGACTAGACCGTCCACCCTGACTAGACCGTCCACCCTTTCAAGACCCTGTGTTCACAGATCCTCTATTCATAATCTCTGAAAGTTCACTCCCATTTTAAGGCTTCCACTTTTCTACCACTCGATTTTCTCACATTGTTTTGGGAACTTAAAATCTATCAATCAATCAATCAATGACGCTTATATCGCGCATATTCCGTGGGTACAGCTCTAGGCGCTCTGCAGTGATGCCGTGTGAGATGAAATTTTATATGGCCAGTAGATTGCAGCCATTTCGGCGCATATTTACCTTTCACGGCCTATTATTCCAAGTGACACGGGTATGGGTAGACAATTATTAACTGTGCCTAAGCAATTTTGCCAGGAAAGACTCTTTTGTCAATCGTGGGATCTTTAACGTGCACACCCAATGTAGTGTACACGGGGGAAGGTTCGGACACCGACGAGAGTCTGCACACAAAGTTGACTCTGTGAAATAAATTTCCGCCGAACCTGGGATCGAACTCACGCTGACAGCGGCCAACTGAATACAAATCCAGCGCACTACCAACTGAGCTATATCCCCGCATTTGCTTTTTTTGTTAAAAGGAGGATTCCACTATATAAATTATGACCCCCCCTCCCCCCTCCCCCCCTCCCCCAAAAAAATTACAAAAAAACCAAACACACACACACA